>NC_091579.1:30270383-30280383 GCF_042767895.1 Penaeus vannamei
CTCTCTCTCTCTCTCCCTCTCTTTCCCAGCGAAATTTTACCGTTAAGCCGCTCTCTCTCCTGCTCCAACCACCGCGGAACTTGGGGCAGATCTGGAAGTTAGTTCCCCTATGGCTCCACGTGGGTTTTATAATAAAAAAAAAAAAAAAAAAAACTAAAAAGTAAAAGTAAAAAAAAAAAAAAAAAAAAAAAAAAAATTGGGGGTAATTTTCTCTGTCTTTATGGTGTCTCGGGTTTGGAAATGGGCCGATGGTTATGGTAATATGATGCTGTGGTGATGATTATAATGGAAAATATGGTAGATATGGCAGTAATGATGGCAATAAAGATGATATTGATGATGTTGATAACGGGATTGTTTATAGTAATGATGCTGGTAAATAGGGTATTGGTAATAATGATTATATCAGTAACAAAATTAGCAAAAATAAAAATAGCAACAGCAATTGAAATAATGATAACAATAATGATGATGATAGTGATGATGACGATGATGAGGACAATAACAAAAAAATGATGATAACAATATTGATAACAATGAAAATACCAATAATGATAACAATAATAGTAATGATAATAAGGAGGATGATAATAATAATAATAATAATAATAATAATAATAATAATCATCCTCGTCATCATCATAAGGATAACAATAAGGATAATGATAATGATATTAATGATAATGATAACAACAACAATACAAATAATACAAACGATAGTAAAAACAATGACGATAACAATAACAACAGAAGTAAAATAACAATAACAATGATGATAATAAAAATGAAAAATACAAAAATCCACATTTTCAACTCCTATTGCCAGCGCTACGTACACTTGCAAGCATAGATAAAAATAACCCTACAAAGCAGAACATCATACTTCAGGCAAGAACGCTAAAGAACGACGTCACTTCAGTCAAGAACGCTAAAGAACGACGTCTCCGTTGTGCTCCGGATAACATTTCCTTGTGGGACTTTCGTTATGTCCTCTCGACTTGTAGTTCGTCTTCTGGCTTCCATATGTGCGTTGGTCTTTCGGAAATGTTTCGTTGTGGATTTTTTTTTTTTTGAGGAAAGGGAGAAGGAAGGGAGAAGGAGGGAGAGAGGGGGAGGGAGAGGGGAGAGGGGGAGGGAGGGGGAGGGAGAGGGAGAGGGAGGGAGAGAGGGAGAGAGGGAGGGGGAGGGAGAGGGAGAGGGAGAGGGGGAGGGGGAGAGGGGGGGGGAGGGAGAAGGAGGGAGAGGGGGAGAGGGGGAGGGAGAGGGAGAGGGGGGGGGGGGGAGGGGGGGAGAGGGAGAGGGAGGGAGAAAGGGAAAGGGAGAGGGAGAGAGAGGGAGGGAGGGAGAGAGAGAGAGAGAGAGAGAGAGAGAGAGAGAGAGAGAGAGAGAGAGAGAGAGAGAGAGAAAGAGAGAGAAAGAGAAAGAGAAAGAGAAAGAGAAAGAGATTAAGAGAAAGAGAGAGAGAGAGAGAGAGACAGGCAGAAACAGAGACAGAGAGAGAAAGAGAAAGAGAGAGAACGAGAAAGACAGAAAGAAAAGCAAAGAAAAATCATGGAAAAATACCATCAAAACAATGAAAGGTGAACAACAGGGGAAGAGAGAAAATACGAAAAGCAATAACAAGAGAGGAAAACAAGAAGAAAGGAGGGGAAATAAGGGAAAAAAATCGAAAACATATGGGAATGAAGTTATCACACACGGCCTCAGGTTCCAGCGGCTGCACCCTGGTTGATAAGCAAGGGCCACCGAAAGGAAGAGAGAGAAGAGAAAAGGGAAGGATAAGGGTGAGAGAAGGATAAAGGAAAGAAGAGGAAGGGAGAAAGGATAGGACAGAAAGGGTTAGGAAAGGGAAAGGATAGGGGTGAGGGAAGGGTAAGGAAAGAGGCGAAAGGGAGAAGGGATGAAGCAGAAAAGAGGAAGAAGTGAAAAGAAGAGCAAAGGGAAGGATAGGGGTGAGAGAAGGATAAAGGAAAGAAGAGGAAGGGAGAAAGGATAGGACAGAAAGGGTTAGGAAGGGGAAGGGGGAATGAAAGGGGTGAGAGAAGGATAAGGAAGGAAAGAGTAGGAAGGGAGAAAGGATGAAGCAGAAAAGAGGAAGAAAGGAAAAGCAGAGAAAATGGAAGGATAGGAGTGAATGAAGGATAAGGCAAGTGTAGAAAGGGAGAAAGGATAGGACAGAAAAGAATAGGAAGGGGAAGGGAAAAGAGAACAAGGGGAAAGAAGGGAAAAAAGGAGAAGAGGGAGGGAAAAATAATGAAGAAAAAGGGTATGGATGGGAAAGGAAAGGAGGAGAAGAGGGGAAGGGGTAAAGGAAAGGGAAAGGGGGAAATTGGAGGAAATAGAGGCGGGGGGGGAGGGGGGTACGCAGTAGGAGAGACGGAAAAGGAGAGTAATGGACGAGGAAATGGGGAAAGGATGAAACGAGAACGAGGGAGAAAAAATGGAGAAAAAAAAGGAAGATGAAAAAAGAAAAGAAAAAGAAAAAAACCTAATGAAATAAAAAGAAAAACGAGGAAGAAGAAGAAAAAGAAAAAGAGAAAAAAAACTAATAAGAGAAAAAGAAAAAGGAGGAAAGTAAAAAGAAAAAGGAGGGGGGTAGGAAAAGGTAGGGGGAGAGAGGTGGGGGTGGAGACACGGCAGGGGGAAGAGAAGGAGGGGGAGAGGTGAGAGACGGTGAGGGGGGAGGGGAGGTGAGAGACGAGGAGGGGGAGACGGGGAGGGGGAGGGGGGAGGTGAGGGAGACAGGGGAGAGGGGAGGGGAGGGGAGGGGGAGGGTGAGAAAGAGAGACAGGGAGGGGAGGGGGTGAGAGACGGGGAGGGGGAGGGGTGAGAAGAGACAGGGGAGGGGGGAGGGGGAGACAGAGAAGGAGGGGGAAGGGGTGAGAGACGGAGGGAGGGGAGGTGAGAGACGGGGAGGGGAGGAGGTGTGAGAGACGGGGGAGGGGGAGGGGGTGAGAGACTGGGAGGGGAAGGGGGTGAGAGACGGGGAGGAGGGGGAGTGGGGGTGGTGAGAGACGGGGGAGGGGAGCGGAGGTGGTGAGAGACGTGGAGATGGGTGTTGGGGTGGGGGGGGGGGGGGATCAAACCCTCAGGAAGTCACAACAAGTTGAGAAAGTCCGGGAGGTTTGCGTCGGAGGATGATCCCGAATTGCTCTTTTTACGACCCGCTTGAAGGGGAGTCAAGTCCGGCCTCTTGATGGCGGCGGCGGCGGCGGTCCAGAGACGGACTCTTACTCCCGGACTCCCTAATGGCCCGTCTCGGAGGAGCTCGAACCAAGAGCTCTCCCTCCGGCGCTCACCGACGGCCCCGAGCTCCTGTCGGGACCCTGAGCTCCTATATATATATATATATATATATATATATATATATATATATATATATATATATATATATATACATACATACATACACACACACACACACACACACACACACACACACACACACACACACACACACACACACACACACACACATATATATATATATATATATATATATATATATATATATATATATATATATATATATATACATATATACATATATATATATATATATATATATATATATATATATATATATATATATATATATATATATCAAGATAACGTTCCAATATATTACAAAAACGGGACTTCCTCTTCCCCCATTCCAGTCATTTAAGAACCCCGTCGCCGCCTCAGCGAGGGCGCGCCGCTCCCGAAGAAAGCCGGGCGGGCGACGGTCGCAAATCAACCGACCGCCGGAGGACATCGCAGGCTTCCAAAAAGAGTCTCTCCCCCTCTCCCCACCCCCCTACCCCTCCCCCCTCCCCTCCTCCCCGTCGCAGGCTTCCAAAAGGAGTTTCTCCCCCCCTCCCTCTCCCCTCCCTCTCCCCTTTACCCCTCCCCTCCTCCCCATCGCAGGCTTCCAAAAAGAGTCTCTCCCCCCTCTCCCCTCCCACCCTGCCCCCTACCTCTTCCCCATCCTGGGCTTCCAAAAGAGTCTCTTCCTCCTCCTCCCCCTCCCTACCCTTTCCCCTCCTGCCTGCCTCCCCATCGTAGGCTTCCAAAAAAGAGTCTCTCCCCCCTTCCCCCTCCCTCTCCCCTTACATACCTCCCCTCCTCCCCATCGCAGGCTTCCAAAAAAGAGTCTCTCCCCCCCTCTCCCCTCCTCTTCCCCTACCCCTCCCCTCTTCCCCATCACAGGCTTCCAAAAAGTCTCTTCCTCCTCCTCCCTACCCCTACCCTTTCCCCTCCTCCCCATCGCAGGCTTCCAAGCAAGAGTTTCTTCCCCCTCCCCCCCTCCCTCTCCTCCTACCCCTCCCTTCCTCCCCCACATCACGCAGGCTTCCAAAAGAGTCTCTCCCCTCCCCCTCCCCTCTCCCTCCCCACATACCCACTCCCACTTCCCTTCCCTCTCCCCCTCTCCCTCCCCCTCCCTCCCCTCTCCCTCCCTCCCTCTCCCACTCTCCCTCTCCTTCTCTCTCTCCTCTCCCTCCCCCTAACCCACCCTCCCCTCTCCCTTTCCCTCCACCTCTCCCTCTCCCTCTCCCTCCCCCTCCCCCTCCCTCCCTTCCGTCTACCCGCGACCCAGAGCCAGACGCCAGCCGGCCCACGTGTCCCGAGAGCCCCGATAATGACCGCACATCGCCCGGAGCCTCTGGTCGAATTCCGCATAACGAGGTCCTGGGAATCTCGGCGTCCGGCGGCGGGGCACGTAATAATACGGAGATTACCTCGATTCCGCCCGCCCTTCACCTCGTCCTCGTCTCGCGGGCGGCCTGGGGGTCCCCTGGGAGGCCGGCGCGCCCACTGGGGATGCCAATTCTTATCTTATCCTATCTTTATTAGCTTTATCCTCTTCTCTCCACCAAATGAAACGAAAAGAAATGAAGAAAATTAAGTGAAAAAGTCTTAAGAAAAGTCAATCGGTATTTGAAGAGAGAATAATTATAGAGGTAGATAGATAGATAGGTAGACAGATAACTATACGGATGTATATGGAGATGGAAAGCTAGATAGATAAATAGATAAGCATATAAGCAGACAGACAAGTAGATAATTCGATAGATACAAAGAACGATTCATAGACAGACAAATAGACAGACAGACAGGCAGGCAGGCAGACGTAGGAGAAGAGAAAGAAAATGAAAAAGAATGATCAAAGAACCGAAAAAAGGAAGATACAAAGAATGATTCATAGACAGACAAATAGACAGACAGACAGGCAGGCAGGCAGACATAGGAGAAGAGAAAGAGAAAGAAGATGAAAAAGAATTATCAAGGAACCGAAAAAAGGGAAGAATTGTAAATCATATCACAGTCTTCCCCCTCCTCTCCTCCCCCCCCCCGCCCCCCCTCTTTCGAGTCTCATTCTTTAAACCTCCTTAAGCCCCTGATCATTCTCCTCTCCCCTCTCTACCCCTTTCTCACTCCCCTCTCCCTCCCTCCCACCTTCTTTCTCTTATCTCTTTCTCTCTCCCTTCTTCTCTCTTACCTCACATATTTTTATTTATTTATTTATTTATTTATTCCTCCATCCCTCTGTCTCTCTCTTCTTTCGCCTTTCTCTCTCCCTCTCTCTCACTTCCTCCACCTTTCTCCCCTCCTCTTCCTCACCTCCCTACCTCTTCTTTCCTCTCTCTGCTTTCCTTCTCTCTTCCCCCTTTCTCCATGTCCCTCCTCTCCTTTTGTCTTCCTACTTCCCTCTGTCTTCCTTTCTCCCCTCCCCTCCACTCCCCCTCCCCCTCCCTCCCTCTCTCTGCCTCCCTCCCCCTTCCCTCTGCCTCCCTTCCCTCTCCCTCCCTCCCTCCCTCTGCCTCATTTCTCCTCCCACCTTCCCCACCTCCCCACCCCCTCCCTTCCTCTCCCTCCCTCCGTCCCTCCTTTACCTCCTCTCCCTCCCCCTTCCCACCTCCCTTTCCTCTCCCTCCGTCCCTCCTTCTACCTCCTCTCCCTCCCCTTCCCACCTCCCCCACCTCCCTTCTTCTCCCTCCCTCCCTCCCCCTCCCTCCGTCCCTCCTTCTACCCCCTCTCCCTCCCCTTCCACCTACCTCCCTTCCTCTCCCTCCCTCCATCTGCCTCCCCCTCCCTCTTCCTCCCCTCCCCACCCCCTCCCTTCCTCATAGGACCACTTGACTAGTGAGAAAGACGTGCCAAGATCCCTTAATACGAATGTCTTCATTATACATAAATCACCCCAAACTACGGCCGCCCCTTCCTCTTAATGAACCCATTGATTACACGCGGGATCTGTTTGTACATGATGGGTAAGCGATGGAAAATAATCATGGGTGAGGGAGGAGTGGGTAGAGTAAAGAAGATGAATGGGAGAGGTTGCGATAAAGGTTAAAAAATCCGGTAAGAATAAAAGATATTTTTATAATCTTTTTTTTATTTATGTTTGTTGTTGTTGTTGTTGTTCATGTCTGTTCATTTAGTTGTTTATCATATTCTTGTACTTCGTCTTACACCAACATGTATTTCGAAAGGTTCACATTGTCAATATATATATATTTTTTTCTCTCTTTTTTTCTTTTTTTCGTTTTTGTAGTCGCTCTCGAAATGTCTTTTCTCGAGCCTTTGTTGCCACCTCAGCATTCAGTTTCAGAATAGTCTTAAGTCATTCTTCTAGGTTCACCCGTAAGTCATGTCAAATCTGTCAGTCCTAAGTCACTTCGTCTTCAATTTAAGTCAACTCTCTCAAGTCCCAAGTCCGTCTGACATCTTCTCCTACAACTCAAATCAAGTCTTTCAAGTCTTTCGGTCTTAAGTCACCTGCCCGCAAGTCAAGCCTCCCAGTCTCCAGTCATTCCATTCATAAGTCAAGTCAGACAATCATACAGCTAGTCCTAAGTCATTCTGCTACCTTCTACCGCAAGCCAAATCAAGTCTCTAAAATCAAGTCGTCTCTTAAGCCAAATTAAGTCTCTTAAGTCAAGTTAAATCTTTTAAGTCAAATCAAGTCTCTTAAATCAAGTCAAGTCAAGCCTCCTAAGTCAAGTCAGGTCTCTTAAATCAAGTCAAATCTCTTGTCAAGCCAAGTCTTTAAAGCCAAGCCAAGTCTCTTAAAGCAAGTCAATTCTCTTAAGTCAAGTCCGGCCTCCTAAGCCAAGTCAAGTCTATTAAGCCAAGTCTCTCAACTCAAGTCAAGTCTCTTAAGTCAAGCCAAGTCTCTCAAGTCAAGTCAAGTCTCTTAAGTCAACGATCCCCAAAACCGCAAAACCAAAGTCAAGTCTCTCAACTCAAGCCAACCCTCCCCCCCCACCCACCCGCCACCCCCCCCCCCCAAGTCACCCACGCCCACCTTTTACATTCCTCCCTGTGTCTAACATCCGCCCTAAATCACCTGAACAATGCACGGGCGTCGCTATCCATTCACACGTACGCCCCCATCCCTCTCTCGAAGACCTCCATCTATTTACATCTTTATCTCGGAATGGCTCCATCATTCCTCGGAGATATGCTAATGTCAGCCTTATTTCATCCGACGTCTTACTCCCTTCATTGTCAGATTTAATCGGCCATTACCAGTCACGTTTATCTGTCTGTGATGAACACTTTCGGATTTTTCATATGTTTGAACCCTCATTTTTTTTTTCTTCTTTTCGTCCTTTTTTTATGGGATTTTGGTTCCTTTTCTTTTGATGTGCGATCCTATGTGGCTGTTCCGAGAGCTGAGTTCCTCTCTCTTTAGCTAGCTTTGTCTCTCTGGTTCTCTCTCTTGTCTGGGTTTCTTGTTATTTCCTCCGCGTGTGTGGGTCTCTCCTTATTTAGGTCTGTCTGTCTTTGCGTCTGTCTGTTTGTGTCTGTCGATCATCTCTGTCTGTGTCTGGATGTCTGTCTTGTCTTTTTCTGATCTATACCTCTAATATCTTTTCATAGTTTATCTTTCTCCCTCCTTTCTCTCTCTCTCTCTCTCTCTCTCTCTCTCTCTCTCTCTCTCTCTCTCTCTCTCTCTCTCTCCCTCCCTCCCTCCCTCCCTCCCTCCTTCTCTCCCTCTCTCTACCTCTCTTTCTTGCCTTCCTCACTTTCCCGACTCCCTTCCTCCCTCTTTTCTCCCCCTCTCCTCCTCTCGTCCTCGAAGTCTCCCTCCCTCCCTCCTTCGCCCAGGTTCATCACATCTCTCCTGCTAATCTCATTCTCACGCTCCTCCGCACTATGTTCATGTAGCGGCGCCCTTTAACACTCACACTACATCCCCAGTTACACCGGCAGCTCCTCTCTCCACCGGGCTCTAATCGCCATTTCTCTCCGATATACGCCTCTCGCCCGTCTGTGCCAGCGCCCGTCTGAGATTGTCTCCCCCCTGCCCCCCTGGTCCCTATAGCCTACTTTCCTTCCTGGCCCTTATAGCCTACTCTGCCCCCTGGTCCCTATATTCTACTCTCCCCCCTGGTCCTTGTAGCCTACTCTACCCCTGGTCCCTATATCTTCCTCTGTCCTTTGGTCCCTATATCTTCCTCTGCTTCCTGGCCCTTATATCCTACTTTCCTTCCTGGTCCCTATATTCTACTCTCCCCCCTGGTCCTTGTAGCCTAATCTGCCCTCTGGTCCCTATGTCTTCCTCTCTTCTTTGGTCCCTATATCCTACTCTACCCCCTGGTCCCTATATGTTCCTGTCTTCTGGTTCCTGCACCGTCCCCTGTCCCGTGGTCCCTATATCCTACACTGCCCCTGAGATCCTATATCCTCCTTTATTCCTTGGTTCCTACACCCTATTCTGTTTCCTGGTCCCTGTATCCTCTTTTGCGCCCGTTTCCTTCTGCTCTCCTTCGTTCCCTGGTTCCTATATCCTCCTCCGTACCCTGGTTCCTATGGCTTTCTCTACCTCTAGGCTTTACACCCTTCTCTGCCTCTTGGGTCCTGTCTTCCCAAGTACCCCGTTGTCCCCCGGTCCCTGTATATTCTTCGCCACTAGCCCCCCCGCCCCCTGTTCTCTCCCTGCCCTCGGCCCCCTGTTCTCTCCCTGTCCCCGCCCCTGTTCTCTCCTTGTCCCCTGCCCCCTGTTCTCTTCCAGCCCGCCCCCTGCCTGTTCTCTCCCTGCCCCCCGCCCCCTGTTCTCTCCCTGCCCCCGCCCCCTGTTCTCTCCCTGCCCCCGCCCCCTGTTCTCTCCCCGCCCCCCCCCCCCTCCACCTTCCTCTGCCGCGCCAATTCCTTCTTGTCTTTCCCCGTCTCCTATCTCAGCCTCCAGCGCCAATTCTCAGCCGCTTCTTCCTCTTCCATTTTTATGCTCGGCCTCTTCCTCTTCTTGTTTGTTTGTTTGGTCCCTGTATGTCTGTTTACGTCTCTGTTACTTTCTGTCTGTCTCTTTCTGAATCTCTCTCTTTCTGACCCGCTCTCTCTGTCCTCTCTCCTCTCTCTCTCTTTGTGTCCGCTCTCCTCTCTCTCTCTCTCTCTTTGTGTCCGCTCTCCTCTCTTTCTCTCTCTCTCTGTCCTCTCTCCTCTCTCTCTCTCTGTCCACTGTCCGCTCTCCACTCTCCCTCTCTCTGTCCGCTCTCCACTCTCCCTCTCTCTGTCCACTCTCCTCTCTCTCTCTCCCTCCCCCTCTCTCTCCCTCCCCCTCTCCCCCTCCCCCCCTATATTCCCTCGACACCTTTTCGTCCATCTCTTTTACGCATTTCCCTCCTTTTTCTTTCTCCTAACTCTGCCAAAACTTCCTCCACGGACCTCTATTCTACCAGCCTCTACACCTCAGCGTCTGCGGAAGTTGCTGACGCAGGGCGGCAGCGTCAGCCTCCGCGCATCGATCTCTGAGTGATCTTAATTTTAGCAGCGGATTCAGCATATTGATCCTCCTCACCCCTTTCCTCCTCCTCCTCCTCCTCCTCCTCCTCCTCTTCCTCCTGTTCTATTCTGCTGCCGCCGCGGCTACTGCTGATCCTCCGTCTCATTCTCCTCCTTCTCCTCCTCCTCTTCTTCTTTTTGTTTTTCTGTTTTTTTCTTCTTTCTTTCTTTTCTTCTTCTTCATCTTCTTCTTCTACTTCTTCCTCTTCTTATTCCTCTTCTTTTTTTT
>NC_091579.1:30285383-30290383 GCF_042767895.1 Penaeus vannamei
AAACAACTGTTCTCCGGTGCTTTCTAAAATGGACACATGACAATATTCGCAGTTCGGGGGGGAACAAAAGACCCTCCGAACAGCTGTCAATAGCCAGCGCCGAGGACGACACCCGTGCAACACAGGCAGCGGCGACAACAAATGCGCATCGGCCGGCGGCAACACCCAGCAACACGAAGACGGGGCGCTAACAAGGTCCTCTGACAGCGCAACTTCCCTAAAACTTCGCAGCTCTGTCTTCCCCCCAACTTCTCCCTCTCGGAAACCTTTCTCTGAGATGCTATTCTGCTCTGAACTTCCATCTTACGGCGGTGACAAAATGTTGATAAACACACTGCGGTCACAGCATGACAATCTTTCTCCTTCCCTTCTCCCCCCTTAGCCGTCTTCTCCTTCATCTTTCCACATCTTTCTCTCTTTCTTTCTCTCTCTCTCTTTCTCTTTCTCTCTCTCTCTTCATCCTCCCCCATCTCTCTTTTTTCCACTCTTTTTTATCTCTCTCTCTCTCTCTCTCTCTCTCTCTCTCTCTCTCTCTCTCTCTCTCTCTCTCTCCCTCCCTCTCTTCTAACTCTCTTGTCCTCTCTCTCTCTATCCCTCTCTCTCTTCTCTCTCCCCCTCTCCCTCCCACTCTCTTTTCTCTCTTTCTCTTTCTTTCTCCCTCCCTCTCTCTCTCTTTCTCTCTCCCTCTCTTCTCTCTCTCTCTCTCTCCCTCTCCCTCCCTCTCTCTCTTCTCTCCCTCCCCGACCGAGCGACCGACACTCTGCCAGCGATAAGGCTAACATTACCTTCGCTTCACCAACACTATTATACTTTCCCCTTAGCCCTCACCCAACGCGTCTCCACCCCCCCCTTCCTCCCTCCTCCCTCCCTTCCCGTCTCTTCGTCTTTACCCTCTTGCTCATCCTCGGCTTCTTCCCCTCGTCGGCACCTTCATCATCTTCTTTCTTCTTTCTTCTTTTTTTTCCATCTTCGGATTATTGATTCTTTTTCTTCTTTCTTCTTTCTTCTTCTTTTTCCATCTTCTTCGGATTATCAATTCTTATTCTTCTTTATCCTTTGCTTCTTCTTGTCTTCTTCCTCCTCCTCCTTCTTCTTCTTTCTTTCTTTCTTTCTCTCCTTCTTCTTCTTTGGTCATTATTCCTTATACAAAAAGAAAAGAAAAGAAAAGAAATAAAAATAAACATTCTTTTGCTTTAATTACAGCTTCCCTTTCTTCATTTCCTCTCCCCTGTTTCATTCCCTTCATTCTACTACATAAAAAATGACGTTGCCATTTTGTCTATTTCTGAGCACCTTTCCTGTCTGTTCTCTTCCTACCAAATGTCTCTTTGTCTCTATGTATCTTCTCTCGCCCCCTCCTCCGCCTCTCTTTCTCTTCTCTCTCTCTCTGTCTCTCTCTCTCTCTCTCTCTCTCTCTCTCTCTCTCTCTCTCTCTCTCTCTCTCTCTCTCTCTCTCTCTCTCTCTCTCTGTGTCTGTTCCTCTGCCCCCCCCCCCCCCGCCTCTCTTTCTCATTTCTCCTCTCTCTCTCTCTCTCTCTCTCTGTGTCTGTCTCCTGCCCCCCGCGCCTCTCTCTCTCTCTCTCTCTCTCCTCTCTCTCTCTCTCTCTCTCTCTCTCTCTCTCTCTCTCTCTCTCTCTCTCTCTCTCTCTCGTTCTCCTTTCAGACATCATTCACTCTTTCTGTCTACCGTATTTAATCACTTGATCTGTACATGTATTTTCCCTTTTCCTTCTTCCCAAATTTCTCATTTCCGAAATTTTCTCTCTTCTCTGTCGTCCTCCCTATTCACCATCCGCTGGTTGTGATTGCCTCTGTTCCTCATTAATTTTCTATCGCTTTTCCCTTTTCTTCATAACCCACCAGTTTAGTCATTTAGCGAGTCCCTGCCCTCCCCTTTTATCAAACTTATTGCCACATCATTCTTCATTCTCTCTTTTATTTCGGGTCTCGAGGGGGCTCTCGTTCTCGCTTTTATTTCTGTTCTCATTTACTTCTTCTTTTTTTTCTTTTTTATTTGAATGAATCTATTTCATTTCTTTAAAATGGTGCTTCATTTCTTGGCCATCATGGTATGTATGTATATATATATATATATATATATATATATATATATATATATATATATATATATATATATATATATATATATATATATACATATATATATATATATATATATATATATATATATATATATATATATATATATATATATTTCTCTCTCTCTCTCTCTCTCTCTCTCTGTCTCTCTCTCTCTCTCTCTCTCTCTCTCTCTCTCTCTCTCTCTCTCTCTCTCTCTCTCTCTCTCTCTCTCTTTCTTTCACTAATTTCATTTCTATAATATAAACTACCTTCTTAACCCTTGCCCCAATTTCAAGGATACATCCTTACCCCTTACCCTTTTCCCATACCCACAGGAAGTAACCGATACCCTCACGTACCCTGCAAAATAGACCTCCTTCCCCACAATACCCATATACAATACCCAAATCAAGGAGGTGCCACCAAAATAAATCTTAAATACCGAAATACCATACAATGCTTATATACCACCCCGTCGATCCTTCCCCACAATACCCATATACCAACGAAGAAGGGGGAGGGGGGGGGGGAGGAGGGGAGGTACTGCCACGTCGATCCTTCCCCACAATACCCACATACCAAGGAAGAGGGGGTGAGGGGGAGGTACCATCTAGGGCGATCCTTCCCCACAATACCCACATACCAAGGAAGAGGGGTGGGGGAGAGATACCACCACGTCGATCCTTCCCCACAATACCCACATACCAAGAGAGAAAGGGGGTACCATCTAGGGCGATCCTTCCCCACAATACCCACATACCAAGGGAGAGGGGGTGGGGGGGGAAGGAGATACCACCCCGTCGATCCACGTCACAGTCTACCTCAGGCTGTTAAGTGTGGTATCAAAAGCCTGCCACCAGCCTGCCCTCACGTCCCCGTCCCTTGGCCTTTTCGCCTGCAACGCAATACCTAAATCCAATTTCTCCCTCCCGTTTCCCCGTTGCGCCACGCCCCCCCCCCCCCTCGCCGAGCCCCGCCCCCTCCCGCTCCCCGTTGCGCCACGCCTCCCCTCCCTCCCCCTCGACGCGCCCCGCCCCTCCCGTTTCCCGTTGCGCCACGCCCCCCTCCCTCCCCCTCGACGCGCTCCTGCGTCCTCCCCGTTTCCCGTTGCGCCACGCCCCCCTCCCTCCCCCTCGACGCGCCCCGCCCCCTCCCGTTTCCCCGTTCCCCGTTTTCTATGTTTTTTTTTCGTAATCGTTGTGCTCTTGTAGATCCCTCTTCCGTTTTTTTTGTGAGTTTTTGGTTTGTGTTTTATGTTGTTTTGTGATTTTTTTTTTTGTTCTCTGTTACTCTGGTTCTGTCTCTCTCTCTTTCTGTCTCTCTGTCTCTCTCTCTTTCTCTCTTTCTTGTTATGTGAACTTGCCTTTGTCTTTCTCTCGGTTCCATAGCTGCTCATCTCATCTACTCTCTTTCCTCATTTGAGCTCATAACATGCACTCTCTATCCCTCCCTTCTCTCTCTCTCTCTCTCTCTCTCTCTCTCTCTCTCTCTCTCTCTCTCTCTCTCTCTCTCTCTCTCTCTCTCTCTCTCTCTCTCTCTCCTTCTCTCTCTCTCTGTTTCTCTCTCTCTCTCTCTCTCCCTCTCTCTTTCTCTCTCTCTCTCTCTCTCTCTCCTCTCTTTATCCCATGCATTTTCATATCTGTCTCCTTTCTTATCATCTCCTAAACTTCCTCCGTGTCCGCCATTCCCAAATTCCTCATTCGCGGGCGGTTTATCACTTAGTCTCAGCGTCTCGCATAATCTCACGTAACTCACATCTTCTGCCTCATAGCCCCCCTTCTCTCTCTCTCTCTCTCTCTCTCTCTCTCTCTCTCTCTCTCTCTCTCTCTCTCTCTCTCTCTCTCTCTCTCTCTCTCTCTCTCTCTCTCTCTGACGATCCGATTCTCGCCCTTAAGACAACAGGACAGACGGACGTTTCTCGCCTCTTTTCTCTCTCCTCCTCCCCTCCCTCCCCCTCCCTTCCCTATTCCCCTACAACCTCATTCAACCTCATTCCTCATTCTTCTCAACCATTAGACGTCCCCCTCCCCCTCCACACACCCATCCTGCCCACCCACCCACCCTGCCCACCCGCCCATCCTGCCCACCCACCCACCCACCCACCCACCAAGGGGCGTTCCGTGGGGCTTGAGATAAGACCTTTGCCACCACCCCGGCACCGCGTCACCATACAGGCCACGTCGGACACCATATCCTTCACTATGGGTACAAAAGGGACGCTGCCGAGACTCAGGGACTTTACGGCGAAACAAGGGCGTGGGGTGGGGGTGGGGTGGGGGGGGTGGGGAGGTGTCATAGGGACTTTACGGCGAACCAAGGGCGTGGGGGGTGGGGGGGGGTGTCATAGGGACTTTACGGCGAACCAAGGGGCGTGGAGGGGGGGGGGTGTCATAGGGACTTTACGGCGAACCAGGGGCGTGGGGGGGTGTCATAGGGTTTTCTTTACGTGGCGAAACAAGGGTGCGTGAGGGGTGGGGGGGGAGAGTGTCATAGGGACTTTTTACACGGCGAACCAAGGGGCCCGTGGGGGGTGGGGGGGGTGTCATAGGGACTTTATGGCGAACCAGGGGGCGTGGAGGGGGGTGGTCATAGGGACTTTATGGCGAACCAAGGGCGTGTGTGTGGGGGTGGGGGTGTCATACGGGACTTTACATGGGCAAACAAGGGCGTGGGGGGCGGGGAGAGGGGAGGTGTCATAGGTACTTTACGGCGAACCAGGGGCGTGGGGGTGGTGTGGGGGAGGTGTCATAGGGACTTTATGGCGAACCAAGGGGGGCGTGGGATTGGGGAGGTATCATAGGGACTTTACGGCGAACCAAGGGCGTGGGGGGGAGGGGGGTCATAGGGGACTTTTACGGCGAACCAGGGGCGTGGGGTGAGTTGCTACCGGGGTGGGGGGGTGTCATAGGGGACTTTAC
>NC_091579.1:30295383-30305383 GCF_042767895.1 Penaeus vannamei
AAAGACACAGAGAGAGAGAGAGAGAGAGAGAGAGAGAGAGAGAGAGACAGAGACAGAGACAGAGAAAGACACACAAAGAGAGAGAAAGACAGAGAGAGAGAGAGAGAGAGAGAGAGAGAGAGAGAGAGAGAGAGAGAGAGAGCGAGAGAGACAGAGAGAGAGGTCCCTTAGTGGATAAAGAGACCCTGGAAAGCCGGGGTTTAATGGCATACCAACACTTGCGGCGCGGAAGCCAATGTGGCAGTATGCTAATGTACTGCATGTCAGGTATAGCATCCGAGTAATGCATCGCTAATGCTTATCTACTCCCTCTACTTGATATGCCGGTGACCTGATTTGACTTGACGTGATCTCATACATATATGTATATCATGTTTCTCATATCGGCACGAAAAAATTAGAGAACGAGAGAATGGTTCTTTTGTGTGTAGGCTTTATATCTCTCCTTCTCTCCTTTCCTCTCTCTTTCTCTGATTCTCTGACTCACTCTCACTCTCTCTCTCTGTCTCTCTCTCTCTCTCTCTCTCTCTCTCTCTCTCTCTCTCTCTCTCTCTCTCTCTCTCTCTCTCTCTCTCTCTCTCTCTCACTCTCTCTCTAAACCTTCCTCTCTTAATGTGTATGTGTGTGTGTGTATGTGAATTTATTTGAGTGAGAATGTGTGCACGTGCCGGCGCCGACGTATGTGAGAAGAGAAGAGAAGAGAAGAGAAGAGAAGAGAAGAGAAGAGAGAGAAAGAAAGAGAGAGAGAGAGAGAGAGAGAGAGAGAGAGAGAGAGAGAGAGAGAGAGAGAGAGAGAGAGAGAGAGAGAGAGAGAGAGAGAGAGAGAGAAAGAAAGAGAAAGGAGAGAGAGAGGGGGGGGGGAAGCGAAGAGAGCAGTGAATCGCACATGCCATGAAAATGAAGGGAAGAAGAGGGGGTGGGGTGGGTGACGGGGGTGGGGAGGTTGGGGGTGGTGGGGGGGATTTCGGCATGTCTCAGCACTTATTTGAACCATTAAGCAGGCGGGGGCAGCGAAGGGGCAAGGAGGGAGAGAGAACGGCTGACGTTGGATCTCCTCCTCCAAAGCTCCTCTACTTTGGCCTTACACTTCATTCTCCTTCTCTCTCTCTCTCTCTTTTTTTCTCGTCTTTTTCACGTCCCCCTTTTCCCTCCCTACTACCCCTCGCCACCTCCCCTCCTCGTCGCTCTCTCCCCTCCTCCCTACTACCCCTCCCACCTCCCCTCCTCGCTCTCTCCCCTCCTCCCTACTACCCCTCCCCCTCCTCTTCTCGTCGCTCTCTCCCCTCCTTCCTACCTCCCTCTACCCCCCCCCTCCCCCTCGCTCTCTCCCCTCCTCCCTTTACTACTCCTCCCCTCCTCCGTCGCTCTTTCCTCCTCCTCTTTACTGCCCCTCCACCTCCTCCTCCTCGTCGCTCTCTCCCCTCCTTCCTACCTCCCTCTACCCCTCCCCTCCTCCTCGCTCTCTCCCCTCCTCCCTACCTCCCTCTACCCCTCTCCCTTCCCCAAGGACTCTCCTTTCTCTTCTTCTTTTTTTTCTCTTCTTTTCCTCTAATTTCAATCAGCTTTAAATGGGGGATAGGGGGACGGGGGATCAGGGAATGTGGGGGGAGGGGTGGGAAAGGAGAGGGGTTTGAGAATCGGGAAAGGGGGGGGGGTAGAGGGGGACGGAGGAGAGGGGGGAGGAGGAGGAGGGGAGGCGGAGGATCGGGAAGAGGGGGAGGGAGGAGGGAGGGTAGCAGGGGGTTGGGGGGAAGGGGGAAGGGGGGTGGGGTAGAAAAGAGGGACGGAGGGACCGAGTGGGGGTAGGGAGGGGAGGGGGAGGGTGTGGGGGGGAGGGGTGTCGGAGGAATCAGGGGGAAAAATGAAAGGGAGAGGGGGGGAGGACCGAGGGAGGGAAGGGAGGGAAGGGAAGCGAAGGGAGGGAAGGGAGAGAAGGGAGGGAGGGGGGAGATTCGGGCTTCCATATCTCTCGGACTTCGCAAACTTTGCAGCTTCTGTCAGCCGCCTTCTGAAGCCCACAGTTTCTCGAAAGAAAATGGGAAGTTTTGGTATCAGTTATTTTTGAGAGAAAAAAACAAGAATTGTCGAGGCGATCGCAATGTAATAAAATCTGTATAATACTGATGATAGTAATGAGGATAATAACGATAGTCATGATAACACTAATAAAAAAGGATAATAATACCAATAATAATGATGACAATGATGATGATAATAATAACAATAATAATGATGATAATGATAATGATAATAATACCAATGATAATAATGATAATAACAATAACGATAACAATAATGATAATAGTAATGATAATAATGAAGATGATCACTGTACTTGATAACAATAATTATGATTATGGGAATACACAATTTCTGACACTTTTGATGTGTCTGTTGGTCTGTCTCTGTCTGCTACTCTGTTTATTGACTCTCTCTCTTTCTCTCTCACTTTTAATCTCTCTCTCTCTCCCTCTCACTTTTAAGCTCTTTCTCTCTCTTCCTCTCTCTCTCTCTTTCTCTTTCTCTTTCTCTTTCTCTTTCTCTCTCTCTCTCTCTCTCTCTCTCTCTCTCTCACTCTCTCTCTTTCTCTCTCTCTCTCTCTCTCAATTCATCCCACTTTTTCTTTTACTATCTCTCATTTCTCCCTTATCTTTCTAAATACTCCTTCGTCTCTCTCCTCTCCCCCTCCTCCTTTCTTCTCTGTATCCTCCTCCTTAATGCGACCTTAAGTTACACTCCTATCCTGCACCCCCCCCCCCCCCGCTATCCTCTCCCTCCATAAAAAAAAGAAAGGAAAAAAAAGAGAATGAAGAAAAAGATAAAAGGAAAAAAAGGAAAAGAAAAATGGAATAGAAGGAAAAAGAAAAAACAGAATAAAAGAAAAATAAAATAAAAAGAAAAAAGAAAAAACAGTAAAATAGAAGAATAGGAAAATAAAAAAGTAGAAAAGGAAAATAGAAGAAAAAAGAGAAAGAAAAGAAAGAAAAAGAAAAAAAAAGAATATAGAAAAAAAAGTAAAAAAAAAGAAAAAAAAAGAAAAAAGAGAAAGGAGTAAAAAAAAGCAAAGAAAAAAAGAAAAGAAAGAAAGAAAGAAAGAAAAAAACACCACCAACTTTGGGTGATAATCAAAGTGGCCTCGTCTAGTCCCATTGTCGTCCTTTCATCACGTTTATTGGCCATTATTTCTTCCCTTCGACAAGTCTGGGAATCCGAGGCGGTGTTGCCAGAAAGCCTCGAGCCGCGATACCCCTTTGGAGAGGGAGAGGGAGAGGGGTGGAGGGTGGAGAGGGGTTGAGAGGAGAGGGGTGGAGAGGGAGAGGGAGAGGGGTGGAGGGTGGAGAGGGAGGAGGGTGGAGAGGGGAGAGGGGGTGGAGGGGGGAAGGGAGAGGGGTGGAGGAGGGAAGGGTGTAGGGGGGTGGAGGGTGGAGAGGGAGCGGGGTGGAGGGAGGTGGGGATTTCTGGGTGGAGGGGGGAGGGGGTGGTGGGGAGGGGTGGGTGGAGAGGGAAGGGTGTAGGGGAGGAGAGGGAGGAGGGAAGGGTGTAGGGGGGAGAGGAGAGGGGGAGGGAGTGGAAGAGAAAGGGGGAGGTGGGTGGAGGGAGAGGGAGAGGGGTGGAAGGGGGTGGAGAGGGAGAGGTGGTGGAGGGTGGAGGGTGGAGGGAGGGGTGGTGGGGACGGGTGGAGAGGGGATGGAGAGGGGGTGGAGAGGAGAGGGGTGGAGGGAGAGGGAGAGGTGGGTGGAGGGGGGAGGGAAGGGTGGAGGGAGAGGGGGGAGGATGGAGAGGGAGGAGAGGGAAGGGGTGTAGGGGGAGAGGGAAAGGGAGAGGGGAGGGGGAGAGGGAAGAGGGGTGGAGGGGGAGGGGTGGAGGGAGAGGGGGTGGAGAGGGGTGGAGGGGAGAGGGGAAGGGGAGAGGGAGAGGTGTGGAGAGGGAGAGGGAAGGGTGTAGGGGGAGGAGAGGGAGAGGGGGGGAGAGGGAGAGGGAGAAGGGTGTAGGGGGGGGGGGGAAGGGAAAGGGAGAGGGGGTGGATGGAAGGAAGGGGAAGGAGGGAGAGGGGAATGGTAGAGGGATGGAGGGGTGAGAAATAGTAGTAGAGGGGGATAGAGGGAGGAAGATGAAAGAAAGTAGTGTAATAGGGGAATATATATATATATATATATATATATATATATATATATATATATATATATATATATATATATATATATATATATTCATATACATATATATATATATATATATATATATATATATATATATATATATATATATATATACATATATATATACATATATATATATATATATATATATATATATATATATATATATATATATATATATATATATATATATATATATATATATAGAGAGAGAGAGAGAGAGAGAGAGAGAGAGAGAGAGAGAGAGAGAGAGAATACGTGGGGCCCTGTTTAATTAAGGGAAAGAGGACAGATTCAAAAACTGATTCGTAAATAATGTTGATTTTGGAAGGGAGAGCAAGAGGCTGGGGTGGGGGTGGGGGGGGGTCCGCACGGTTTGGGAGGAGGGAGGAGGGAGGAGGAGGAGGAGGAGGGAGGAGAGGAGGGAGGAGGAGGAGAAGGAGGAGGGAGGAGGAGGAGGGAGGAGGAGGAGGAGGAGGAGGAGGGAGGAGGGAGGGAGGGAGGAGGAGGAGGGAGGAGGAAGAAGAGGAGGAGGGAGGAAGAAGAAGAAGAAGAAGAAGGGGAGGAGGAGGGAGGAGGGGGAGGAGGAGGGGGAGGAGGAGGAGGAGGAAGAAGAAGAGGAGGAGGAGGAAGAAGAAGAAGAAGAAGGAGGAGGGAGGGAGGAGGAGGAGGGAGGAGGAGGAGGGGAGGAGGAGGAGGAGGAGGACGAGGAGGAGGAGGAGGAAGAGGAGGAGGGGGAGGAGGAAGAAGAAGAAGAAGAGGAGGAGAGGGAGGAGGAGGGAGGAGGAAGAAGAAGAAGAGGAGGAGGAGGAAGAAGAAGAAGAGGAGGAGGAGGAGGAGGAGGAGGAGGAGGAGGAAGAGGAGGAGGAAGAGGAGGGCTTAGTATAGAGGGACGCAATTTATGCTTCGAGGATTTTCCCAAATAAGGAACAAAGCCCCGGTATTGTTTCGGGGAATTTCCCTCCATATCTACCATCATTTGGAATATAAACACAAGAACCAAAAAAATAAAAATAAAAATAAGGAAAAGGCGTCCATTATCGAGCTAGAGACATCAATTTACATAAACGCACTTATACATAAACACAAACGCATTCAGAAGCATAAATATATTCGAATATATTATGGATATATGCGTACGCTGTTATAAATCTTCATCTACATAAACAAGAAGGATTATGGTAAGTATAGAATGTATATCAAGAAGGATTATGGTAAGTATAGAATGTATATCAAGAAGGATTATGGTAAGTATAGAATGTATATATTATCTGTCTTGTCTCCTTCATATAAGAGATTATATGAATAAACCTATTGAATGGTTGAATAACTTTAGACATATATCTACAAAGCAGTAATAAAAACAATTATGATGATGATGATAACCATACCGTTGGCAAAATGAGTGAATAGATAAATGAATAGAATGAATAGAAGAAAACATAAAATAAGAGAATAAATAAATAGAAAAAAAAAGATAAACAAAAAAGTGATATAACTTTGATAGTGATAAAAAAAGACAAAACAAGGAA
This sequence comes from Penaeus vannamei, assembly GCF_042767895.1. Classification (NCBI taxonomy): domain Eukaryota; kingdom Metazoa; phylum Arthropoda; class Malacostraca; order Decapoda; family Penaeidae; genus Penaeus; species Penaeus vannamei. The sequence continues at coordinate 30,301,076 of NC_091579.1, forward strand.
CAAAAATTCATTCATAAAACCCCTCTTAATTTATGAATAATAATAAAATAAAGTTAATTCAGAGCTAAGCCTATTATATGTCCAAATATCATCGATCATCTCGGACAGTAACTTACGAAAATCCACAAAGAGATGATAACGTGTTAAATGATGGAAAATTGGGTCTTATGGAAATAAGGGCTGAACAATGAGATATGTTTAGGAAGTGACACTAAGGTAACTGGGAATTGATAAAAATGGAAGAGAGGAAGAAAGATTGATGGAATAAGGAACAAAAGAATGCATCAATATCCGAGGTTAATACTAGATATAAAAAGATAATTCGATTAAAAGAATTCATATTGCATGCAGGGATTTTAATAAACATATTAGGGCAATAGAGAGAGAGAGAGGGGGAGGGAGAGAGAGAGAGAGAGAGAGAGAGAGAGAGAGAGAGAGAGAGAGAGAGAGAGAGAGAGCGAGCGAGCGAGCGAGAGAGAGAGAGAGAGAGAGAGAGATAGAAAGTGAGAGAGAGAGAGAGAGAGAGAGAGAGAGAGAGAGAGAGAGAGAGAGAGAGAGAGAGAATGCGAGAGAGAGAAAGAGAGAGAGAGCAATCGAGAGAGAGAGAGAAAGAGAGAGAGAGCGATCGAGAGATAGAGAGAGAGAGAGAGAGAGAGAGAGAGAGAGAGCGATCGAGAGATAGATAGATAGATAGATAGAGAGAAAGAGAGAGAGAGAAACACTTGACCAGGACGGTGCTCTAAGGAAGGGAAACACGCTAAGAAATACCAGCAAGGGAATTTTTATTCTCCCGGGTTGGTGGGGGAGGGGGGAGGGGGGAGGTTGTTATGAGGAAGGGGGAGAAGGAGGAAAAGGAGAGGGAGAAATAGGGAGGGGAAGGGAAAAGTGGGGAGAGGGGAAGGGAGAGGACGGGACAAAGGTAGATGAGGAGAAAGGGAGGAGAAGGAAAAGAAGGGGGAGAAAGAAATAAAAAAGGGGAGAACGGGGAAAAAGGGGAAGAGGAAGGGAGGAGAAGGAGAAAAGGAAGAAGGATAATAGAGAAAGACGGAGAAGAAAGAGGAAGGGAAGAGGAGAAGAAGAAAAGTGAAGAAGGATAACAGAGAAAGACGGAGAAGAAAAAGGAAGGAAAGAGGAGAAGAAAAAAAAGAAAAATAATAACAGAGAAAGACGGAGTAGAAAGAGAGACGAAGAGAAAGAGGAGGACTACACGAGAATGACAGGATGATAGTAGAAAATTAAGCAAAAGGGAGAGAGAGAGAAGACGAGAAGAAGGAGGGGAGAGGGAGAGGACGGGGAATAGGGAGAGGGTATAGCTGGTTGAAAGGAAGCTTCGGAACTCAAAGATTTGCCTAATGGCTTCTGGAAGAGGCTGAGAAATGGGAGCCTCGCGTGATTATTCTTTTATTTATCATCATTACAGCTGATATCCTTTTCGTTATTGTTCCTGCTGGTAATAACAAAGGAGGATATAAAACAAAGATAACAGCGGAGAGAAGAGTACGACTGTAGCATTATATGGGGATTAATGCGGTCGTCAAAAATGTGATAATTTTCAGCTGGTGAATATACATTTGCAAATGGCCGCCAACAGCTTGGAAATTTACCACCGTCACTTACTGCATGATTTATTTTAATGATGTATACTTTATTGATGTGTTATATCTAGCTGTAAGAGAGGAAAATAAATAGATAGGGAGTAGGAGAGAGAAAGAGAGAGAGAGAGAGAGAGAGAGAGAGAGAGAGAGAGAGAGAGAGAGAGAGAGAGAGAGAGAGAGAGAGAAAGAGAGAGAGAGAGAGAGAGAGAGAGAGGGAGGGAGGGAGGGAGGGAGGGAGGGGGAGGGAGGGGAGGGAGGGAGGGAGGGAGGGAGAAAGAGAGAGTGAGAGAGATATAGATAGATAGATAGATAGATAGATAGATAGATAGATAGATAGATAGATAGATAGATAGATAGATAGAGAGATAGAGAGATAGAGAGAGAGAGAGAGAGAGAGAAAGATGTAGAGAGAGGCACAAACGAACACAAACAGACACAAAACGATATGAAGAGACGAACAAAGAACAAAAAAGAGAAAAAAATAATGAAAACCAAACAGAAACAAACCCACAGCAAGAGAAGAAGAAAAAATAAAAAATAAAACAAAAACAACAACAACAAACAACAACAACAACAAACAACAAACATAGGCGATAAGACCCCAAAAGACCCCAGTTATCCGGAGTCCGAAGTCAAAGCCAACACGCCGGATAGTAAGGTTTAATTGCCTGGAAGAGTAGGCCTATATAATGGTAGGATGCTCATTATTTTCTCTCTCTTTGGATACGTTCAAGATGTAATCGCCGACCATTAGATAAAGCGACCAGTAAATAAAGAGAAGGAAAATGAATACGTTATTTATTTAGTTATTTATTTGTATATATTTTTTCTTTTATTTTTCATTATTATAATTTTTTTTTTTTTTTTTGGGGGGGGGTCTTTTGTTTTGAAAATATATGTTTTTTTTAATCTATCATTTTTTTATTCAGTTATTTATCTATATATCATTATTTTTTTTTTTGGGGGGGGGGGGATCTTTAATATATATTATCTATTTTCTATTGCTTTTGTCTTTTATTTTAAATATATAAGAAGATTTCTTTAATGCTAATAGAATTATGTAAGGATAAGTGATAGAAGTATATTTGAATTAACGGACAAGTAAGAATAGATATAAATGAATGACCGAAAAAAAAATAGATAAATAAAAATAAATAGAATAAAATAAAATAAAATAAAAAAATAGTAATAATAAAAAATATAAAAATATAAAAAAGGAATAAAAAATAAAAATAAATGATAATAATAATAAAAAAAAATCAAATAAATCAAAACAAAGGAAAGAATAACAAAATATATCAAACAAACGATAAACAAGAACCAAACAAACACACGAATAAACAAGAATGACAAAATATAAATTTAAAAAAATAAGACAAACGGACCAACCCAAACCACACCAGTCCACCCCGCCCACATCTCCCGCCCCGACGCCCGCAGCCGCCCACACAGACAACCGGGCGTCACATTCTATCAGACGCCGCGACGCCCACACGCCCACTTCTGCACGCTGCTTTTCTCACGCCCACGCCCACGCTATCCGAGCTGCCGCCGCCTTAACGAGGGCGCTTTTCTCTTTCTCATTACTTTTTTGCGAATGGTGGGCGTGTTTTTTTTGTGTTTTATTTTTTATTTTTTTATTATTTATTATTTTTTTTTTGTAATCTTCTCATGATCTATTTTCTTTGATTTGTTATTATCGTTTGTGGTTATTTGTTCGTTTGTTTATCTATTTGTTTGTTTCTTGTTTGTTTGTTTATCTATTTGTTTGTTTGTTTATTTGTTTGTTCGTTTGTTTATCTATTTGTTTGTTTTTTGTTTATGTATTTGCTTGTTTTTATTTGTTTGTTTTTTGTAATTGTTTGTTTATGTATTTGCTTGCTTTTGTTTGTTTGTTTTTTGTGTTTGTTTATGTATTTGCTTGTTTTTAATTTGTTTGTTTGTTTATTGACTTTTTGGTTACTTTTCTATTTGCTTGTTTGTTTATAGTTATATCTATTTACTCATAAATCTATTCATTTTCCTATCTATTGCTTTGTTGGCTCATCTATCTATCTATTGACATTATTCATTCTTTCGTCGTCTGTTTTACTTGTTTTATTTATTATGTTTTATTTCTATTTCCGTTTTCGTGACCTTAGTCTAAATTGTTCTTAATATCATTATTTTATGATCACTGTTATCGCTGTTATCATGAATGGTGAAAATGATGAAGATGGTGATGATGGGATGATGAGGATGATGGTGGTGGTGATGATGATGATGATGGTGATGGTGATGGTGATGGTGATGGTGATGGTGATGATGATGATGATGATGATGATGATGATGATGATGATGATGATGATGATGATGATGATGATGATGATAATGATAATGATAATGATAATGATAATGATGACGATGATGATGATGGTAATGATGATGATGATGATAAAGACGAAGAGAAGGAGGAGGAGGAGGAGGTTAATAACCACCATCATCATCATCTTTTATACCTTTTATACTACCCCTACCCTTCCATCTGCTCCCTTTTGCTTTTTCATTCTATCCACCCCACGCTAGCCTCCACCCTCACCTCACGCCCACCCATCACGCCCACCCTTACACCCTGACTCCCAACCCTCACCCTCTCCAAGAAATTCCTCCACTCTTCTTGATGTATTCCTGTCTTTCTCAAGACTCTCCAGACCCGTTTACATTTCTTGGCAGT
>NC_091579.1:30310383-30312883 GCF_042767895.1 Penaeus vannamei
TCCCTCCCTCCTCCTCCTCCTCCCCTCCTCCACCTCCTCCTCCCTCCTCCCTCCCCTCCCTCTCTCCACCTGCTCCTCCTCCTCCCCCTCCCCTCACCATCCTCCGAGGCGAATCAAGTCTTCCTTTTTTCTTTTTTTTTACCTCGAAATCGGGAAGAGACCGATCGACTCTCCCGGCGCCTCGCTATGCATATCTCCCTGAGTGAATTGAATGGCGGCGTTTGGCGCTATTGCTCCTCCCGCGAAACCGAGGTGGGCTCCTCCTCTGCCTCGGAATCTAGCTCTTCTCTCTCCCTTCGGCGCTCCTTTTTGGCTCTTCTCTTCCTTCGGGGATATTTTTTTAGCTCTTCTCTCCCTTCGGTGCTCCTTTTTTTGGCTCTTCTCTCCCTTCGGTGCTCTTTTTTTTTAGCTCTTCTCTCCCTTCGGCGCTCTTTTTTAGCTCTTCTCTCCCTTCGGCGCTCTTTTTTAGCTCTTCTCTCCCTTCGGCGCTCTTTTTTAGCTCTTCTCTCCCTTCGGCGCTCTTTTTTAGCTCTTCTCTCCCTTCGGCGCTCTTTTTTAGCTCTTCTCTCCCTTCGACGCTCTTTTTTAGCTCTTCTCTCCCTTCGGCGCTCTTTTTAGCTCTTCTCTCCCTTCGGCGCTCTTTCAGACGGTGGTTCCCGCGCGGTTACGGTGGCGGGCCCCTGATGAGATTTCGCTTTTGAAGATCTCTGATGAATATTCCTAATAACACATGCTCATTCGCAAACATGAGAGTTCGATCGTGCTTTCGTGTGTAGTTTTTTTTTCGGATTGCCTTTCTTCTCTCTCTCTCTCTCTCTGTCTGTCTGTCTGTCTATCTGTCTGTCTCTCTCTCTGTCTGTCTGTCTGTCTATCTGTCTATCTCTCTCTCTCTCTGTCTGTCTGTCTATCTGTCTGTCTGTCTCTCTGTCTCTTTCTCTGTCTCTGTTTCTGTCTCTCTGTCTCTCTCTCTCTCTCTCTTTCTCTCTCTCTCTCTCTCTCTCTCTCTCTCTCTCTCTCTCTCTCTCTCGCTCTCTCTCTCTCTCTCTCTCTCTTTTCGTGTAATCTCTCCTTCAAAAAACACTTCCTCTTCGTCTCATCTTATTTGTTAATTAGGCTGTCCGTTTCGCTTCCTTTTTTCTTTTTCTCTTTCTCGCTCGCAGTAACTTACCAACTCTCTGTCTGTCTTTCTTGCTCTTGCGCACACTAATTCACGTAGTATCTCTTTCTTTCCTTCTCTCACTCTTTATTTCTCTCTCTCTGTCTCTCACTCTTTCTTTCTTTTCTCTCTATTTATCTATCTGTCTTTCAATCTTTCTCTCTCATCCTCACTTCAACAAAGTCTCCCTCCCACTCCTCACTCCAAATTTTCCCACCCACTCCCCTCCCTCTCCCTCCCCCTCCTCTCTCTCTTTCCTTCCCCTCCTCCTCCTCCCTCTCTCTCCTTCCTTCCCCCTCCTCTCCCTCCCCCCCCCCTCTCTCTCTTCCTTCCCCCCCCTTCCCCTTCCCCCTCTTCTCTCTTCCTTCCCCCCTTCCTCTTCCCCCTCTCTCTCTTCCTCTCCTTCCCCTTCCCTCCCTCCCCTCCCCTCCTCTTCCCACTCTCTCCCTTCCTTCCCCCTCCTCCTCTCGCTCTTCCTCCCCCTTCCCTCTCTCTCTCTCTCTCTCTTCCTTCCCCTCCTTCCCCTCCTCTTCCCCCCCCTCTCTCTCTCTCTTCCTTCCCCTCCTCCTCTCTCATACACAACCTCACCCGCCCTTTCCATCTCTCCTTTGTGAAAGTTACACCCTCAACTCAGCAGAAGTGACGCCTCTGACCCCCAATAACTTGCCATCCTTTTCCCCCATCCAGGTCCCACAAAGTCACACACACACACAGAGGCCTTCGAATTAAGAAAAAAAAAAAAAGGAAAAAAGATAGATAGAAATATAAAAAAATAGATAGAAATAAAGTTCAGTCAATAAGTTTCGCTTCTCAATTATTTCCATCTAATTTTCGGAAAAAGATAAAGAAAAATAACATAGGGAGAGAGAGAGAGAGAGAGAGAGAGAGAGAGAGAGAGAGAGAGAGAGAGAGAGAGAGAGAGAGAGAGAGAGAGAGAGAGAGAGAGAGAGAGAGAGAGATTTACATCTCTTCCTTTCTCCCTCCTCACCCTTCCCCCTCTCTCTTCCTTCCCCACCTCTCCCTCCCCCTCTCTCTCTTTCCTTTCCTCCTCTACCCTCCTCCCTCCCCTCCTCTTCCCCACTCTCTCTCTTCCCTCTCGCCTCCTTCCTTCGCCTCCCTTCCCTTCCTCTTCTCTCCTCCCTCCCTCTCGCTCTTCCTTTCCCTCCTATCTCTCTCTCTCTTCCTTCCCCTCCTCTCTCCTCCTCTTCCTTCCTCTCTCTCTTTCCCATCCTTCCCCTCCTCTTCTCTCTTTCCCATCCTTCCCCTCCTCCTCTCTCTCCCTCCCCCTCTCGCTCTTCCTTCCCCTCCTCCCCTCCTCTTCCCCTCCTCTCTCTCTCTTTCCCT
>NC_091579.1:30322883-30330383 GCF_042767895.1 Penaeus vannamei
TTTATCTGTTCATTTTTTTTTCTCTCTCTCTCTCTTATCTATCGTCTTTCCCTTTTCGTCTCCTCCCCCCCCCTTTTCCCTCATTCATTCGGTTTGCTTGCTGCTTTCACTTGACCATCTGCTTTCAAGATGCACATCTCTTTACCTTTTATGGGCTGCCCTTCCATGCTTTTTGCCTGTTTACCTGTCACAATACCGGCACATCTGCCCTGGGATGCTGACGAGGGTCGTGTCCCTCCCTCCTCCCCTTACTTCTCCCTTTCCCGCACCTATTTCCCTCCCCTCTCCCTCCCTCCCTCCCTTCTACGGTTCATTTACGTATTCTCTCCCACCTCTCTCTCTCTCTCTCTCTTCCTCCTTTCACCTCCCTATTCAATCTCTCTCTCTCTCTCTCTCTCTCTCTCTTCCCCTTCCTTTCACCCCCAATTCAATCTCTCTCTCTCTCTCTCTCTCTCTCTCTCCTCTCCTCTCCTCTCTCTCTCTCTCTCTCTTTCTCTCACTCTCTCTCTCTTTCTCTTTCCCCTTCCTTTCTATTCAAGCGTTTCGTCTTCATGTCCCCTTTCGTGCTGTCAGTCGTGGCTCCTCTTTCCTCCATCCTAATAGAGCCATAGAGCCTACGATCGCCGCTGTCATCACGGCAACCTGACCTTTCGCTGCGCTCGACGTTCTATTAGCATGGATATTGGAAACACTCGACGACTACATCGCTAGTTCCTTCGTCTGAGTGACATTGTTTTGGCGTCTCTGCGATGTTCATACCTTAAGGTGTCCCCCTCAGGTTTCCTTCTGTTTTCGTTTATTGGAGATTTTTATACCTTAAACTTTACCTATACTCACTTTTCCTTTTATTTTAGTTTATTGCAAATATTTATACCTTGAACTTGACTTAAACTCACTTTTCCTTTTAGTTTATAGCACATTTTTCTTCTTTTTTGCGCTGGTTTATATGCTTAATGTTTCTATGTGTTTAACTAAACACAGGACGACCAACCGTACGACATTTATACCTTAAACTATCCCTCACTTTTCCTTATATTTTAATTTATTGCATTTTTTGCGCTGGTTTATATGTTTAAGGTTTATCTGCGTTTACCCAAGCACAGAACGACATTTATACCTTAAACTGTCCCTTACTTTTCCTTGTATATTAGTTCATTGCATATTTTGCGCTGGTTTATATGCTTAATGTTTATCTGTGTTCAATCAAGCACAGAACGACCAGCTGATCTCCACAAACCCGAAACCAAAGTGTATTCGTCTCCTGACTGACACACTCACACGACCCTGTTAGCATATCAGGCGCTCTCGATCAGCCAACAGAACTGTCGATGTCGTGCTCCCTGCCACCATCCAGTATTTCTTGTCACTCTGCCAGTCCCCTCCCTTGTCTGTGCTTCTCTCTGTTAATCTCCTTTGCTCGTCTCCCTTTTTTGGGTCTTTTTGGGGTTGGTTTCCTCGACTTGTCACCCTCCCTGTTAACTTTCCTGTCTCTTTTCCTTCCCGTTAATCTTCTGTCTAGTCTCCCTGTCTGTATATCTCCCTGTGTATCTCCCCGCCAGTCTCTCCCTCCCTGTCTCTATTCTTCCCTGTTAACTTCCCTGCCTCTTTTCCATCCCTTTTGTATTTCTCCCTTTTAATCTTGTCTCCAGTCTCCCTTCCTGTATGCATCTCTCCCAACTAATTTCCCTGTCAGTCTCTCCCTCCCTGTCTGTGTTTCTCCCTGTTTATCTCTCCCTCCCTGTATGCATTTCTCCCTGTTAATCCTCTCTTCATTCTCCCTCCCTGCCTGCATTTCTCCCTATCTATCTCCCTGCCAGTCTCTCCATCCCTGTCCTTGTTCCTCCCTGTTTACCTCCCCGCTAGCCTCACTGTATGCATTTCTCCCTGCTAATCTCCCCGCCAGTCTCCCTCCCTGCCTGTATTTCTCCCTGTTTATCTCTCCGCCAATCTCCCTCCCTGTATGCATTTCTCCCTGCTAAATCTCCCCGACAGTCTCTCTCCCTCCCCGCTTGTGTTCCTCCATACTAATATCTCCACCATCCCTCCCTATATGCATTTCTTCCTCCTAATCTCCCTGCCCGTCTCTATCTCCCTGTCTGTCTTCCTCCCTGTCTGCTTCCCCACCAGTCTCCCTGTCTGTATATCTCCCTGTTTATCTCTCCCTTCCTGTCTGTGTTCCTCCATACTCATATCTCCTCCACTCTCCCTCCCTTTATGCATTTCTCCCTCCTGCTCTCCCCTACCAGTCTCTCTCCCTCCCTCCTGCTCTCCCCCGCCAGTCTCTCCCCCTCCCTCCTGCTCTCCCCCCCCAGTCCCTCCCTCCCCCCCCCCCTTCCTGTGTCTCCTCCTCCCTGCTCTCCCCCGCCAGTCTCTTCCCCTCCCCTCCCTCCCTCTTTTCCTGTGTCTCCTTCCTCCCTGCTCTCCTCTCAAGCCAGTCTTCTCTCCCTCCCTCCCTTCCTGTGTCTCCTCCTTCCCTGCTCTCCCCCGCCAGTCTTCTCTCCCTCCCTCCCTTCCTGTGTCTCCTCCTCCCTGCTCTCCCCCGCCAGTCTCTCTCCCTCCCTCCCTTCCTGTGTCTCCTCCTCCCTGCTCTCCCCCGCCAGTCTCTCTCCCTCCCTCCCTTCCTGTGTCTCCTCCTCCCTCGGTGCTTGCCATGTTACTTTCCGGCCACTGGTCTCCTCGCCTTCCTTAATTCCTGACCTTCGTATTCCTCCTACATGATCCTCGGTTCCTCCGTCAGACTTGATGGATGGGAGAGGTGGGAGAGAGGGAGAGGAGAGGAGAGGGGAGAGGAGAGGAGAGAGGGGAGAGGGGAAAGGGGAGAGTGGGGAGAGGAGAGAGGGGAGAGGGGAAAGAGGAAAGGGGAGAGTGGGGAGAGAGGAGAGAGGGAAAAGGGGAGAGTGGGGAGAGGAGAGAGGGGAGAGGGGAGAGGGGACAGGGAAGAGCGGAGAGAAGGAAGGGGAGAGGGAAGAGGGGAGAGGGGAGAGGGTAGAAGAGGGGAGAGAGGGAAGAGGGAAGAGGGGAGAGGGGAAAGGGGAGAGTGGGGGAGAGGGGAGAGGGGAAGGGAGAGAGGAGAGGGGAGAGGGAAGAGGGGAGAGAGGGAAGAGGGAAGAGGGGAGAGGGGAGAAGAAAGAGGAAAGGGGAGAGGGGAGTGACGAGAGGTAAGAGGGAAAAGGAGAGAGAGGAGAGGCAGAGGAGTATTTTTCTGTTTGTTCCATATCTACCTGTTTGTCTGCCTATCTATCGATCTGTCTATCTATTTGTATATCTGTGTGTTTATGGATGTATCTCCCTGCCTGTCTATCTGTCTCTCCCTCTCCCTCCTTCCTACCGCTCTCTCCTTCCTTGCTCTCCCTCCCTCCTTCCTCTCCTTCTCCCTCCTTTCTCTCTCTCTTCCTCCTTCTCCCTCCTTTCTCTTTTTCTAACTTTCCTTCTCCCTCCTTCCCTCCCTCTTTCCTTTCTCTCCCTCCCCCCCCCACCTTCCTGCTTTCCTCAACCCCCCCCCGCACCTTCCTGATTTCCTCACCTCCCCACCTTCCTGCTTTCTCATCCCCCACCCCACCCCACCCCACCTTCCTACTTTCCTCCCCCACCCCCCCACCCAACCTTCCTACTTTCCTCACCCCCACCCCACCCCACCTTCCTACTTTCCTCACCCCCCCACCCCACCCTACTTTCCTGCTTTCTCACCCCCCACCCCCCCCTCCACTCGTCAGTCTTGGCAGTCTTTCCAGCCTGTCTAAGCATAAATCACCTTAACGATAGCTATGTGCGAACACGTGAAAGCAGAGAAGTACATCGGGCTATATCTCTGTAGGAATCTGAAGGAGGAGGGGGCGCAGGGGGGGGGAGAGAGAAGAGAGAGAGAGAGAGAGAGAGAGAGAGAGAGAGAGAGAGAGAGAGAGAGAGAGAGAGAGAGAGAGAGAGAGAGAGAGAGAGAGAGAGAGAGAGAGAGAGAGGCGGACAGATGGGCAGACAAACAGAAGAAATATAAATAGAGATAGAGATAGGCATAGAGGTAGAGGTAAATAGACTGAGAGAGAGAGAGAGAGAGAGAGAGAGAGAGGGAGAGGGAGAGAGGCGTACAGAGAGAGAGAGAGAGAGAGAGAGAGAGAGAGAGAGAGAGAGAGAGAGACAGAGACAGAGACAGAGACAGAGACAGAGACAGACAGACAGACAGACAGACAGATAGATAGAGAGAGAGAGAGAGGAAAACCCAGCAGGCAAAAGCCGCCATTCACAGGATGAGTTGAAAAAGAAGAAGAAAAAAAAGTCTGGCAAAAAACCGAAATGGCATAAATAGTTTTATAACTAACTTTTAAATTACTTTACGTTTTACCACAAGTTATAAGCTTAATGTGGCGTGTTGGCGTTGCTTTCTCAGCCATTATCGGGATATGATCAATAACCCAAAACATAGAAAAGGGAAATAATAATAATAATAATAATAATAATAATAATAATAATAATAATAATAATAATAATAATAATAGTAATAATAATAAGATAGAATAAAATAAAAAGTAAAAAAAAAAATAAATACATGACATAAACGAATATAAACGTTTCTGTATATTTATGTGCCTGTCTATCGTATTAAAAAGCAAACGTTTATTATTTATATAAAGAGGCAACGTTCTCTGATTAACTCTCTTTTTGTAATATTAAACGATAAAGACTAGAGTAATTAAGACAGAGAGAGATGGGAAAAGGAGAAAGAGAAAGAAGAGGAGAGGAGGCGAAAGAGGATTAGAGGGAAAGGGAGAGAGAAGGGGGGAAGGATGAGAGAGAGAAGGACACACACATACGCACAGGAGGGGGGGGGGGGTAGAGTGAGAGGAAGAGAGAGAGAGCGAGAGAGCGAGAGAGCGAACGAGAGAGAGAGAGAGAGAGAGAGAGAGAGAGAGAGCGAGAGAGAGAGAGAGAGAGAGAGTGGATAATTGGGTTGATTATTACTGTGGAGAAAAAAAATCTGTTGATTCAGGTCTTCATATAGAGATGCTATTATCTCCCTTGTTATTATCTTATCTCTATCTTTTGATCTATAAATTTATTAATTTTCTTTTTCGCCTTCTGCTTGTCTTGCTGTCTGTCTGTCTGTCTGTGTGATTTCCTGCGTGTCTGTTTGTCTGTCTCTTTGTCTGCTGATGCCATGATTGTATCTATTGATTTTTTTTAGTATTTTACTTGTTGTTTACATGTAATTTTACTTAAAGGCGGATGGGCATATATGCGATCTGTCTTTTTTTTGGTTACATTTTATTTTTCATTTTGGTTTTGTCCTTTTTTATTTGTTACATTTTTTATTTTTTTTATTTTTTGGTTTTGGAATATAACAAGATTTGATGCTTCTTTCACATGGAGATGATCCTGTTTCCCGTTTGTAAATCCTCTGTTTCAAGTACCTCCTTCCCCCCCCCCCCATCCACCGCTTTCTTCCAACCCCTTCCCCATATCCCCTATTCCACCCACTACCCCTCTATCCCTTCCCCCACCCCTCTATTCCCTACCCTACCCTTCTACCCCCTCTCCCCCAATCCCCACTCCTCAACCCTTCCCCCTCCCTTCCCTCTCTCCCCCCTTCACCTCCCTCTACCCTCTCCCCTTCTCCCACCCCTTCCCCACCCCATCCCTTAACCCCTTCTCCCACCCCCTCTCCCACCCCCACCCCAACCCCTCACCCCCACCCCCCTCGAAGACGCCTCCCCGCCCGCGATATTCCACGCGTAATTCCTCTGGGGGGGGCGATCGCTTAAAATCCTAAATCTTGGGACGTCCCGGCTTCGCTAATTATCCCCGGGCGCGAATTACTTCCCCCGCGCGAAAATATTAGTCGATAAACTGGCCGTTGTTTGGGGGGAGGGAGGAGGAAGGAGGAAGGAGGAAGGAGGGATAGAGGAGGAGGAGGGGGAGGAGATGGGGGGGAGGGAGAGAAGGAGGAGGGGGGAGGGAGAGGGGTAGGAGGGAGAGGGGGAGGAAGAGGAAGAGGGGGAGAAGGAGGGAGAGGGGGAGGGAGAGGGGGAAGGAGGAAGAGGGAGAGAAGGAGGAGGGAGAGGGGGAGGGAGGGAAGGAGGAAGAGGGAGAGGGGGAGGAGGGAGAGGAGGAAGAGGAGGAGAGGGGGAGGGATAAAGAGGAAAGGGAGAGGAGGAGGAGGAAGAGGAAAGGGGGAGGAGGAAGAGGAGGAGGATGGAGGAGGAGGTGGTGGAGGAGGTGGAGGAGGAGGGAGAAGAGGAGGTGGTGGAGGTAGTGGAAGAGGAAGAGGAGGAGGAAGGAGGAGGAGGAGGATGAAAATGAAGAAGAGGAACAGGAGGAGAAGGAGGAAGAGGAGACAGAGGAGCATGAGGAAAAGAAGAAAATGAAAGTGAAAGAAAGAGAAAAAAAGGGAAATGGAGGAAAATAAAAATAAAAAACGAAAGGTGATAAAGGAATAAAGAGAATTTTTCTTGTCGACAAAAAAGCCATCTTGATTATAAAACACAAAACGTAAAATGCCGTAAAAAAATACCCTCCTTCAAAAAATTAGAAGAAAAAAGGAAGAAAGGAAGAAGAAAAAATGAAGAAAGAAAGAAAGAAAGAAGAAAGAAAGAAAGAAAGAAGAAAAATAAGAAAATAATAATAACGAAAAGAAAAAGAAAGAAAAACAAGAAGAAGAAGAAGAAAAGAAAAGAAAGAAAAACAAGAAGAAGAAGAAGAAAAGAAAACAAAGAGCAATAAAGAAGAAAACATAAACGAAGAATAATAAAAAACAAGGAAAAGGAAAAGAAAAAGGAATGATTATAAAAAATATGATTATATTATATTTTTATTATAGAAAATTATAATCATAGAAAACATTATAGAAACAAAAATATAGAAAACAAAAATGGCGTCCTGGTAGCGAGTCTAAATTGTTGATCGCAAGTCACGTGGATCGCGTATCGAAGCCTCAATCAGTTCGTTCGGATCCCGGATTAAGAACGAAGCCGGATGAACGAATCATAGTTCGGAACGCTTCGGAAAGGGTGGAAGGGAGGGAAGGAGGGAGGGAAGGAAGGGAGGGAAGGAGGGTGGGTGGGAAGGAGGGAAGGGAGGGAGGGAAGGGAAGAGAGGGAGGGAAGGAGGGAGGGAAGAGGGTGGAAGGGAGGGAGGGAGGGTGGAAGGGAGGGAAGGGAAGGAAGGTGGGAGGGAGGGAAGGTGGGAGGGTGGGAAGGAGGGAGGGAGAGAAAGAAGGAAAGAAGTGTGGGAGGGGAAAGAAAGGAGGGTGGGAGGGAAGAAGGGAAGGAGGGAGGGTGGAAAGGAGGGAGGGGAGGGAGGGAAGGAAAGAAGTGTGGGAGGGGAAAAAAAGGAGGGTGGGAGGGAAGGAGGGAGGGGAAAAGGGTGGAAGGGAGGGAGGGAGGGAAAGAGGGTGGGAGGGAAGAACGGAGGGAAGGGGTTGGAAGGGAAGGAGGGTGGAAGGGATGGGAAGAGAGAGGGGAAGAGGGAGGGAGGAAAGGAGGGTGAGGGATGGGAAGAGGGAGGGAGGAA
>NC_091579.1:30357883-30360383 GCF_042767895.1 Penaeus vannamei
TCTGTCTGACTCTGGCTCTGTCTGTCTGTCTGGCTCTGACTGTCTGTCTGGCTCTGACTCTGGCTCTGTCTGTCTGTCTGGCTCTGACTCTGTCTGTCTGGCTCTGACTCTGGCTCTGTCTGTCTGTCTGTCTGGCTCTGACTGTCTGTCTGGCTCTGACTCTGGCTCTGTCTGTCTGTCTGGCTCTGACTCTGGCTGTCTGTCTGTCTGGATCTGTCTGTCTGTCTGGCTTTGACTCTGGCTCTGTCTGTCTGTCTGGCTCTGACTCTGGCTCTGTCTGTCTGGCTCTGACTCTGTCTGTCTGTCTGGCTCTGACTCTGGCTCTGCCTGTCTGTCTGGCTCTGACTCTGGCTCTGCCTGTCTGTCTGGCTCTGACTCTGGCTCTGTCTGTCTGTCTGGCTCTGACTCTGGCTCTGTCTGTCTGTCTGGCTGGATCTGTCTGTCTGGCTGGATCTGTCTGTCTGTCTGGCTCTGACTCTGGCTCTGTCTGTCTGGCTCTGACTCTGGCTCTGTCTGTCTGTCTGGCTCTGACTCTGGCTCTGTCTGTCTGTCTGTCTGTCTGGCTCTGACTCTGACTCTGTCTGTCTGTCTGGCTCTGACTCTGGCTCTGTCTGTCTGTCTGGCTCTGACTCTGGCTCTGTCTGTCTGACTCTGACTCTGGCTCTGTCTGTTTGTCTGTCTGGCTCTGACTCTGGCTCTGGCTCTGTCTGCCTGTCTGGCTCTGACTCTGGCTCAGTCTGTCTTTCTCTCTCTCTCTTTCTCTCTTGCATCCTTTCAGGTCTTATTAGTTCCAACTCTTCACCCCTTTTTTTGCATTTCTATATATATATATTTTTTTTTTGTGCTTTGAAGAAGGGAGGCAGTTAACTACGCTTTCACTTATTGATAATTTCAAATCTAATGTTATACAGAAACATAGATCTACAAACTTTCTTGCGCACATCCTGTTGGGCGAATAGTTATCCGATAAATAACCAAAGATTTAATGATTTGAAAGAAATAACCAAAGATTTAATGAACTGAAAGAAGTTGCTGTGAATTTTTCAGCTTATAATCATGGTCGTTCTGAACTGTTTTGTTTTACGGAGACACACACGCGTGCGCGCATATTGCTATAAATATATATGTATATATATCATACATACGTGCATATATATACATATATATATATACATACACATACATACATACATATATATATACATATATATATATACATATACACAAATACATCCACAAATAGTGAAATATAGTGAAAAATAGTGAAGAACAACCAATCAGACACCGAATGGAGGAGATACTTTTCAATAAAATCAGCCACATAAGTCATAAGATCCACAAAATTACGCTCAATACTTCGCAACACAAACGAAAGAAAAAAAAATTGACAATAAAAAATAAAAATAAGCTTTACTGAAAGTGGGCCGAGAGAAAAAGAAAAAAAATGGGTGATGAGAGTCTGGCAAATGGTTTTAGTGATTAGGAAAACTTTCCTCGGTCGTTGGGTACTGCCTGTGATCGAAACACTATCTGCGTTTTTCACTCACTCATTCTCTCTCTTCCTCCCTCCCTCTCTCTCTCTCTCTCCCTTTCCCTCTCTCTCTCCCTTTCCCTTTCTCTCTTCCTCTCTCTCTCTCTCTCTCTCTCTCTCTCTCTCTCTCCCCCTCTCTCTTCCTCCCTCCCTCCCTCACTCTCTCTCCCTCTCTCTTCCTCCTTCCCTCTCTCTCTCTCTCCCTCCCTCTCTTCGTCCCTCCCTCCCCCCCCCCCCCCACCCTCTCTCTCTCTCTTCCTCTCTCTCTCTCTCTCTTCCTCCCTCCCTCTCTCTCTCTCTCCCTTTCCCTCTCTCTCTCTCTCTCTCCCTCTCTCTCTCTGTCTTCCTCCCTCCCTCCCTCTCTGTCTCCCCCTCTCTTTCTTTCTCTCACTATCATCGGAATAAAGTCAATGCCTAATCTTATGTAATGGTCCCTTGCCAAATAGCGCCCTGTGGTCGGCGAGAACGTGAAATCACCTGGATATTTACCTTTCTTTTATGTCATCAAAAGAGGTATAACAGTATTATCTGCAAATGCAATCGAGTGATGAATCCTTTTCTACTCGATCGCAACCGAAGAAAAATGCGCGTGAAATAATGAAAGAAAAGAAGAAGAAGAAGAAGAAAAAAAACTATCAGCTTTGTTAATGTGATGGCTTATATTATTTCTTTCCCCAAAACATACAGAATTTTTACATTGATGAATGAATTTAAGGGATGTTATTAATCTTAAACCCCAACGTCTATTCGTTAAAATAACATCAAGGCAATAAAATCAACAGGGAAATAGTTAATTTTTATCGCCTTACCTTATTGCAGACCGACAGCGACGTCTTCCAAAGACACTCCATTCCTCTGGCAAGAACTCGGACTCCTGAGGCCAGGCGAGTGTCTGTTCTACCTATCCATCAGCTTTCTACTCCTTTCTGATCTCGGAATATCCGACGCGTCTCCGCCAGACTCGGGGTT
>NC_091579.1:30390383-30392708 GCF_042767895.1 Penaeus vannamei
TCTCCCTCTTCCTTCTTTTCGTTCTCTTCCTGTTTTTTCCCTTTCTTTTTTCTCTTCATCTTCTCTCTTCTTCCTGCTCCTGTTCTTCCGCCTCCTCCTCCTCCTCCTGGTTCTCATTCTGTTCTTCTTTTTACTCGTCTTCTTTTTCATCCTCCTCTACCTCCTCCCCCATTCTTCTCCCTCCTCCTATTCCTCCTCTTCGCAACTTCTACCTCCTCCACCATTCGAAATCCCGTCTTGCTTTTTCTTTCTTTTCTTCCTCTATCTCTTCTTCCAGATCCCACTCCCTTCTGTCTTCCTCCTCCTTCCCATTCCTTTCGACTTTCCTTCCTTCTTCACCTCCTACTTATAGTCTCTCTTGCAATCTCTACTCCACCTCCCTCCTCCCCCTCCTTCTCCTCTTCTTGTCCTTCTCCACCTCTTCTTCTTCGTCCTCCTCCTCCTCCTCCTGTTTCTCCTCTTCTTCTTCGTCCTCCTCCTCCTCCTCCTCCTGTTCCTCCTCTTCTTCTTCGTCCTCCTTCATTTCTTCATCTTCTTCGCCTACTTCCTCCTCTTCCTCCTCCTTTTCCTGCTTCGCCTCTCCCTCCTCTCTTCCCATCCCTCCTTTCTTCTCCTCCATTCCCCTATTACTCTGATTGCCTTTCCAACTCTTTTCTTCCACATGCCTCCTCCCCCTTTTATCCTCCCCCTTTCCCCTTCCCTATTCTCCGAGGAAACGTACACCCATAATTATCAATTTTCCCTTTCGTCCCTTCCTCTTTTATCTATTTTGCCTTTCCCTTTTCTTTCTCCTCTTCTGGTCGTGCTTTCACTTTTTTTCTCTCTTCTTCCCTTCCCTTTTCCACCTCTTCTCATCAACCTCTAAAAAGCAGAGAAAAGAACAAATAGAAAGAAGAAGGGAAAAGGGAAGGATAGGGAGAGAAAAGGGAATAAATGAAAGGGGCTAAGGATAGAATGGGAGATAGCAAAGACGATAATAAAGACGAATATTAAGACGAACGAGAAATGACCCAAATTCTCAAAAAAAAAAAATAATAAAATAATAATAATACTAAATAAAAAAGAAATAAATAAAGACAGACAATGATGAAAGGAAGAGGAGAGACAAGACGAAATGAAGAACGAAAAGGAAATGGAGAAGGGAAAGAGAAAAGAGAATAGAGAATTGTAAGTGATCTGAATTATTTATCTGGTGTTTGCAGTTGATTGGCTCAGCGTGTGGTTGTCTGGTTGTTTGTCTGTGTGTTGTATGTGTGTGTTTGTTTGTGTGTTTGTTTATGTGTATGTGTTGTATGTGTTTGTTTGTATTTGTGGATTTGTGTGTGTATGATTGTGTGTTGTATGTTTGTGTGTGTGTGTTGGTGTTTGTGTGTATATGTGTTGGTGTGTGTGTATCTGTGTGTTGTATGTGTGTGTGTGTGCTTGTGTGTTGTATGTGTGTGTGTTTGTGTGTTGTATGTGTGTGTGTTTGTGTGTTTTATGTGTCTGTGTGTATTTGTGTGTTTGTATGCGTGTGTGTCTGTGTGTATGTGTATGTGTTGTATGTGTATGTATGTATTTGTGTGTATGTTGTATGTGCGTGTATGTTTGTGTGTTGTATGTGCGTTTGTGTTTGTGTGTTGTATGTGTGTGTGTGTTTGTGTGTAGTATGTGCATGTGTATATCTATGTGTGTGTTTGTATATATGTGTATGTATTGTATGTGTATGCGTGTATTTATGCGTTTGTGTGTGTGTGTTTATTTGTGTATGTGCCTGTGTGTTTGTATGCATGTGTATGTGTTGTATGTGTGTATTTCTCTGTGTGTGTGTGTGTGTTTGTTGTGTGTGTGTGTGTGTGTGTGTGTGTTTGTGTCTGTGTGTATGTATATGTGTGTATTTCTGTGTTTGTGTGTGCGTGTCTGTGTTTACCTTCTTATATACAACCCGTATCTTCGGAGCTGAGAAAATGGTCCTCACTTTAGTTCGTATTTTATTTGTAATGGTGGTGATGGTGGTGGTGATGATGATGGCGATGGTGATGATGGTGATGATGATGATAATAATAATAATAAAATTTTTGATAATAGTGAAGATTAATAATGGTGATAACAATAATGATGAAAAAAAAAAAAATTAGCAATTAGCCATTATGATGAGGATTTTGGTAATAAGAATAAATGTAGTAATAATAATATCAATAATCGTATAGATAACATTAAAGATAAAGATCATGATAACAATTGTAATGATAAAGGTAACAACAACAACAAAATTGATACTACTACTAATGATGATGATAACAATGATAATAGTAATTAATAGTAATGATAGTAATGATAATAATA
>NC_091579.1:30398208-30400708 GCF_042767895.1 Penaeus vannamei
CATCTTGAAGTAAATGTTCTTGATGAATATATATATATACAGGTATAAACAAACTTTGCCTGCATAGCGTTTCTGAAACATTATCATTAAAAAAAATATTATCATTATTATTATTGAAACATTAAGAAACATTTTTTTTGCGAAATGAATGCCTCAGCAATAAATATATACCTACAGCATGCACACTGTCTCTTATATACATTATAACGACTCAGGGAGTAATCACACGTGGCAAAGGCAACTGCAATCAATACTTAATACTTGCGTGTGTGTGCATAAGTGTGTGTGTAAGTGTGTGTGTGTGTGTGTATTTAATCCCATGTGACTGAGGACTTACAACCGACTTAGAGAGGAATCCAGAAGGAATCACGATGAAATGACCTGAATTAATGCATATGAACAGCAGTATTAGATATTCATTAATAGATATTGTCTACACGCCGAATCATTTCCCGGAGTGTGTCGATTAGCCGAGGCGCGGGATTAATTGCAGCGATTAAAAGTGATTCTGAAAGGGATTATCTCAATATATCGCTATATCTTTGTGAGATTCTTTGGCTGTGCTCGTAAGGCCAATAAACTGGAGTAATGGACACAAATAGCGAAAGCTTATTATAAACAATAGAAAATATCTTCTTGTGTGATTATCCAGTGTCACTATTAAAGAAAATTTATCTTCGTAAATGCATATGCGAGTATGTGATATATGTACTGAGAGTCATTTTCACGGTTGATGAGATTAAGATATCAATGATACTATATAATTAGTAATAGTGCATGTCTTGATTATCACGCTTAAGAAAAATATATCATTTTTATGACCAGAAAGCTCTTTATCTCCAAAGTATACATAGAATATTAGTATTTTCCTATCAGGTCTGTTCTGTTTATTAAATCTTTTACAGGATTTAGATGAAAAAAAGATGAAGGAGAAGGAGAGAAGAAGAGGAAGGAGAAATAAGAAGAGCAGGAAAAAATACAAAGAAGAAAAGGTAGAAGAAAAAAAGAAAGAAAGAATAAGGAACAAGCTAGAAGAAGGAGGAGAGGAAGAAGAGAAGGAGGAGGAGAAGGAGTAAAAGGAAAAAGAAGAAGAAGAAAAAGAAGAGGAAAAGAAGCAGTAAAAGAAGAGGAAAAGAAGCAGTAAAAGAAGAAGAAAAGAAGCAGTAAAAGAAGAAGCAGAGAAGCAGTAAAAGAAGAAAAGATCCAGTAAAAGAAGAAGAAAAGAAGCAGTAAAAGAAGAAGACAAAGAAGAAGAAAAGAAGCAGTAAAAGAAGAAGACAAATAAGAAGGAGAAGAGACATAAGAAAGGCCAGAGAAGAAAACCAACAGCCTCTCCTTGCTATTTGACTAACTGCCACACCTACGGAAGCCAAGGACGCTTAGCTGTCAAATCGATGTTATTTTTTTTCTTCTTCTCCTCCTTCTCCTTCTCCTTCGTCGGCTTAATCTCCGATTCGTATGATAGATGGATCCCGGGAGAGAGCACACCTCTATGCAAATGAGATCAGAAGATAATCTGTTATCAGTGACGACAGTAAAAGATAATTCTTTTCTGGAAATTCTGACGGATAAGAATCAAAGTTTCGACAGCGATCTGCTATAAATGTCGACTGGATGAAAGAGTTTTATCGTTATTATTGATATTTATTTCTGTCTTCTTGTCATTTTGTTTCGTTAAAGTTTTCCTCCTGAGCTATGGCCTCGTGAGTTTTGTCTTGTTTTTTTTTATCTTTCTTTCTCTCTATATATATCTTTCTTTCTATATATATCGAGAAAAATATGTATTCTCTGTAGGTAATAATACTGATATAAACAAAGCACTTTTTTTTCGTTTTTTAGTGATTTCTTAGTTTTTTTTTCGTTTTTTAATGATTGATGTTCCTTTTCCATTTGTACGAAGAGAAAGTGTAAAGTGTAGAAGAGGAATGTCATAATCAGAAGAAAGGAAAAGTTTTGATTCCCTCATTAGCGTCTCCACTTCATTTCATCTTCGTAGACACAGCACTGCGTCGAACTTCATCTCAAATTCAACTGTACCTGACGCCACCACAACACACACACACACACACACACACACATACACGCACACACACACACACACACACGCACACATACACACATACACTAACACGCACACACACAAAAACAAATACAAAAACTAAAATACACAAACATACATACGCACACGCATACACACACAAGCACGCACACACACACACGCACACATACACTAACACGCACGCACACAA
The DNA here is from genome assembly GCF_042767895.1 of Penaeus vannamei. Classification (NCBI taxonomy): domain Eukaryota; kingdom Metazoa; phylum Arthropoda; class Malacostraca; order Decapoda; family Penaeidae; genus Penaeus; species Penaeus vannamei. The sequence continues at coordinate 30,400,458 of NC_091579.1, forward strand.
AAACAAACACAAACACTCTAATACACAAACAGACACACACACATACATACACAAACACGCACACACACACAACACACATACATCGCTCGCATCCTTTATATCTTTGATTAGGAACGTCTCATTCTTATTCCATGATCCTCTCCCCTTTGCTGTTGTCTCTCTCTCTTCCCTCCCTCACTTCCTTTTCTTCCTTTTCTCCCCACATCCTTGAGGACCAACGGAGCGCCTCCCGACCCCTCGAACGAAGCACA
>NC_091579.1:30415708-30418208 GCF_042767895.1 Penaeus vannamei
CTCCCCCTCTATCTCTGTATCTCTATGTTTGCATCCCTCTATATATCTTTATCTCCATCTCTCTTTGTATTTCTCTCTCACTATCTCTTTCTGCATCACTTTAGTTGTTTTTTCTTTATTTTCCTTTCTCCATTTTGCTCTGTGTATCTCACTTCCCCATCTCTCTCAATACATCTATCTCCATTTCCCTTTATATCTCTATTTCATATCTTTTTATCTCTCTATCTGTATCTTCCTCTGTATTTCTCCAACGTTATCCCGCTCTGCATCTCTCTATCATCATTTCTCTCTGTATCTTTTCATCTCCATCTTTCTCTGTACCTCTCCATCTCCATCTTTCTCTGCATCTATTCATCTCCATCTTTCTCTGTATCTCTCCATCTCCATCTTTCTCTGTATCTCTACATCTTCATTTCTCTCAGTATCTATTTCATTTCTCTCTATATCTTTCCATCTTCATTTCTCTCTGCATCTCTCCATCTCCATCTCTCACAGTACATCTCTATTTAATTTCTCTCTGTATCTCTCTCAGTATCTCTATATTTAACTTCTCTCTATATCTTTCAATCTCCATTTCTCTCTGTGTTTCTCCATCTCCATCTCTCACAGTATCTCTAATTAATTTTTCTATGTACCTCTCCATCTCCATCTCTCTCTTCATCTCCCTATCTCCCTCATTATCCTCCTTCGCCTTCGCCCGTTATTCGTCGGAGATTTCAAGTGATCAAAAGCTTCATTGATTTCCCCCCTCCCCCCCCTCCCCCCTCCCCCCCACTTTTTTATCAGTCTCCTACTTCCAAGCTCTAATCCGCTTCTATAACCCTTTTTAATCCATCTTCTTCTCCAACTCCTCCTCCTCCTCCCTCCCCTCTCCCTTCCCCCCCTTCATCTTCTTTTCCCCTCTCTTCCTTTTCTTCGCGAATTTGTGACTCGACGGGACCTCAATCTCAGGCTTTGCTTGTGATTGTAATCCGGTGTCTGCAATGGGATTGTTTCGTCATATTATTATTATTATTATCATTATTTTCCATTTCCTTCTTCTTCTTTTGATTTTTCTTCTTATCATTCTTGTTTTTCTTCTTTCATTCTTTCTTTCTTCTTATCTTTCTTGTCTTTCTTCTTTCTTTCTTCCTTCTTCTTCTTCGTCTTCTTATCACTATTATTATTGATAGCAGTAGTAGCACTAGTAATATTAATATTAGTATTATCATCATCGTTATAATTATTCTAATCATTATTACTGTTATTAATATCATTATCAATATTATCATAATCGTCAAACTTTGTTTTTTTTTCTTCTTTTTTTCTTCTTTTCATTATCTTCTTCATATTCTAGTTTCCATCTTTCTTTTTTATTTCTATCATTCCTCCTCTATTCCTTCTTTCTTTCAAATCACCCTCATTATCATCGCAGTTTTTATCATTATCTTATCATCATCATTATCATTAATTCGTCATTACTATTATCTTCATTAACATTACTATTGTTGTTTCCCTGTTGTTCATTGACATCATCAACATCTTTATTATCATCATTATTATCATCATCATTATCACCTTCATTATCATAATTATCGTCATTGTTATTGTTCTACTCCATTTCCTTTTCCGTTTCTATTGTGTCTTTCTAAAGCTCTAAGAAATATATAATGAATTTTATGAATTATGGAAATTACCATTGTTTAATAATTCATTTGTTTATATAAATAAATTATTGTATTTTGTATGTTATCGTTATTTGTTAACGATAATTAACGCAAAGTATAGATAAGATAATTGTATTTTGCATATTGCCATTATTCTTTCATGATAATTAACGCATATTATAGATATTTCAACACTAGCTACCTTGTATCACGAAACAAAAGACAAAATCCATTAGAAAATTCAGTTTCAAAAAATATATAAATTGAAGATACAAATTCAGAAAGGCATTTTTTTTTTTTTTTTCTTTTTTTTTTTTTTTTTTTTTTTTGCATCGAAACTCAAAATCCGAAACCAAAATGACCAGAGCAATTTCTACTGCGAAATCACTTCCCCAAATCATTAAAAAGTTTTTGATCAAGCCGACAGCCTTTTTTTAATTACCTCGGTACTGGCCCATTAACAATTAAAAAAAAGGAAAGAGACACGTAAAAAAAAAAGAAAAGAAAAGAAAAAGTGTATCTGGGGACATTAATGACACGAACGGAGAGAAATCCTCTGACTCTTCTCCCCCCCCCCCCTATTCCTTCTCCCCCCCCCCCTTTATCCTTCCACATCGCTCCCTCTAGGTTTTATCCCTTATCACCCTCCTCCTCTCACCCCCTTCTTCTCTGCCTCCCTCCACTTCTCCCCGTCTATGCCTCCCTCCACCCCCCTCCCCGTCTATGCCTCCCTCCCCTCCCTACCTCCCCCCTGTTTCTACCTCCCTCCACTTCTACCCCCTTCCCCGTCTCTGCCTCCCTCCACCCTCCCCCCCCAACGTCTCTGCCTCCCTCCACCTCCCTCCTCAGCCTTA
>NC_091579.1:30425708-30430708 GCF_042767895.1 Penaeus vannamei
GGAGGGAGGGAGGAAGGGAGGGAGGGGAGGGAGGTAGGGAGACAGGGAGGGAGGAAGGGAGGGAGGGGGAAGGGCAGGAGGAAGGGAGGGCGAGGGAGGGAGGGAGGGAGGGGGAAGGGAGGGAGGGAGGGAGAGGAAGGGAGGGAGGGAGGGGGAGGGAGAGGGAGGGAGGAGGGAGGGAGGGAGGGAGAGGGAGGGGGAAGGGAGGGAGGGATGGGGGGGAGTAGTGGAGGCTCCTATTCGCCTCCTTCTGAAATTTCCTTTTCGGAAATCTTTTCATCTTTGTTCTCTCTCCTTTTTTCGTGTTTGTTCATAGTATATATATTTTTTCTTATACTTAGAAATTATATATATATATATATATATATATATATATATATATATATATATATATATATATATATATATCCTTCCTACTTTATCTTTTTTTTTCTTTTTCTTATATATCTTTTTAAAATTCTTATTTATTGGTTTATTATATTTACTCTTTATTTCTCTCTTGTTCTTTATTTTGATCCTTATTCCTATTCGTATTGTTATTCTTCTTATTTTTCTTAATTTCAATTTTATTCCTATTAATGTCTTTATTCTTTTTTCTATTTTTGATGTTATTCTTAGATTTATTCTTATTTTCATTTCCAATTCTATAATTATTCCTTTTCATATTTTTCTGTATAATTATATCAATAATGCTGAAAATATTATTGTTATCATTATACTACAATTATTGTAAATATTCTCATAATCATTATTATTACTATTATTCTTTTTATTATTGTTCTGTCATTGTTATTGCTATAATGATTATTATCATTACTGTTATTGCTATCATCATCATTATCATTGACATTAAAATCATTATTATTATCATTATCATTATCACTCTTATTATCATAATCATTATCATTATCATCATTATCATTAATATTTTCATTATCATTATTGTTGTTATCATAATTTCTATTATCATCATTATTATGATCATTATTGTTATTATTCTCATAATCTATATCACTACTATTATTACTATTATTACAATTATCATTCCTATTATCGTCATTATTATTATTGTTGTTGGCATTATTGCTATTATAATAATTATAATCATGATTATTCTTCGATAATTATTAGTGCTATTATCATTGTTATTACAATATTTTACTAACATTATCATTCCTATCATTATTACTGTCATTCTGATTATTATTGATACTATGATTATCATTTCATCATTAAAACATTTATCATTTAAATGTTTTTCTTCCATTATTATTACCTTAATTGTTATTATCATAGTGATCATTATCATCATTACAAAAACAGTTTTTATTGTTATGACTATTATTATAGTTATCAATATAATATAATTATCATTATTGTTGTTATTACTATCATCATCAATATCATAATTAGCATTAACATTATAATATTGACATTATGATTAGTCTTCTTCTCTTCCATCTTCGTATCAATCCTCCTATTCTTCTTTACCTTATCTTACTTCATCTTTATCTTCTACGTTCGTATTCCTATTTTTCTTAAATCCATCGCCCTTATCAACAGCTTTCTCATCTCTGTTAAAACTACAAAGCTCTTTTCACAATCGGTTTTGTTATGTCCACTATCATCTTTATATTTCTTATTATTCCAGCGTTGTTATCAACACCATCATTCTTAGTATCATTATCGTCATTATTAGTATTCATCAGAATTATTGGTTATTATCGACACCGCCATTCTCTTCATTACAATCATAATCATCATCTTCATCTTTCACCATCATCTTCATCTGTCTCCTCCAATCATTGTCCTGCTCAACACACCATCATTAAAACACATCATTATATATCAATCTTCCACGCCAGTTTATCAACCCTTATCGAATCCTTACCACAGAAATCACATTATCACATACTTCTCTGTCTCTCCCTATATGCACTCTCATCAGCTGTTCCTTCCGGTTCCTCGCCTCTACTTTAAGGATAAGTGCCAATTAGTGTGTAATGAAAGCTCAGAGAAGACAGAGGGGGGGAGGGGGGAAGGGTATTGCCAAGAAAGCCAGAAGTGGTACTATGGGATAGGCTTAGGACTTTTATTACTGTGGCTATCCTATGGAGGGGTAATTATACAGGGATATATCTTAATGGAAGGTCATTGTAGAGGTTCATATATGTACGGAATGCACACGCACATATAGATAGCTAGCTAGCTAGCTAGCTAGCTAGATAGATAGATAGATAGACAGACAGACAGACAGATAGATAGGTTGGTTGGTAAAATGATGGGTAGATAGATAGATAAGTAGAGAGAGGAAGGGGAGAGAGAGAGAGAGAGAGAGAGAGAGAGAGAGAGAGAGAGAGAGAGAGAGAGAGAGAGAGAGAGAGAGAGAGAGAGAGAGAGAGAGAGAGAGAAGAGAAAGAGAGAGAGAGAGAGAGAGAGAGAGAGAGAGAGAGAGAGAGACAGAGAGACAGAGTAAAGAGAGAGAGAGAGAGAGAGAGAGAGAACGAGAAAGAAAGAGAGAGAGAAAGAGAAAGAAAGAGAGAGAGAGAGAGAGAGAGAGAGAGAGAGAGAGAACAAGATAGATAGATAGAGAGAGAGAGAGAAAGAGAGAGAAAAAGAGAGAAAGAAGGAGATAAATAGATACATTGAGAGATCTGACAATACGACCGAATTAAAAAAAAAAAAAAACTCGACACAAAGAAAACAATTCCCGAAAAAAATAAACACTCACACACTTCTAAATAAATAACAAAAGATAGAGACATCAGCTGTGTATATTCGCCATCCCAACACTCGATATAAAAAGGGGACTCTTAAATCGCACATGGCAACGATAACAGCAACAAGTCAGACATCACAACTTTGCCAACTTGACATCAATTATCTCATTCCCGTTTCCCCTCTTTCGAAAAAAGGGGAATAAAAGGAAGGGAAAATAAAGGGAAGAATTACCATGAAAAGTGGCACGATAGGGGAATAGAATGAAGCGCAAAAAATATCGGAAAATCCAAAAATAAAAAGAGAGAGAAAAAAAAAGGAGAACAAAGAAAGGAACAAAAAATAAGAACATGCAAAAAAAGAGAAAAACGAAAAAAGAAGAAGAAAAGGAACACTTAAAAAAATGCAAAAAAAAAAAAAAAAAAAAGGGGGGGAAAGGATCGACCGATGATAAAACAGGGGAAGAGGAAAGAGACCGATAAGAAAGAGATAGAGAGAAGAGGGGGGGGAGGGGGGGAATGATGCTTCTCTGACTCGACTTGGACTCGCCTTCACGGGAGGTTTATGTAAGGTGTCTCGTGCCAGTTTCAGTTCGGTCGCCATCTGACTCAGCCAAGAAGGAGATGTTGAGGAGGTCGCCACGCCGTCAGGGACTCTCCATCCTGCGGCGGGGCTGTCGTCTCGCACGCCCACACGCCCCCTCGCCCTGTTCTCGTCTCGCCCGCCCACACACCCCCCTCCCACCCTCGCCTCGCCCGCTCACACGCCCACACGCCCTGTTCTCGTCTCGCCCGCCCAAACGTTCTCACTTCGCCGCCCACACGCCCTCGCCTTGCCTTGCCCGCCCACACGCCCACACGCCTCGCTCGCCCACCCGTTCTCACTTCGCCTCGCTCACTCCACACGTCCTCACTTCGCCCGCCCACACGCCCTGTCCTCGTCTCGCCCCAAACGTTCTCACTTCGCCCGCCCACACGCCCACACGCCCCCTCGCCTCGCCCCCCCACACGCCCACATGCCCTGTCCTCGTCTCGCCCTCGCCTCGCCCGCCCAAACGTTCTCACTTCGCCCGCCCACACGCCCTCGCCTTGCCCGCACCTCGCCCGCCCACACGCCCTCGCCTTGCCCGCGCCTCCCCCACCCACACGCCCCCCTCCCACCCTCGCCTCGCCCGCCCACACGCCCTGTCCTCGCTTCGCCCGCCTACACACACCTCTCCCACCCGTCCTCGCCTCGCCCTCGTCTCGCACCCCCCCCCCTTTGCCTAGCCCGCCCACACGTCCCCCTCCCACCCTCGCCTCGCCCGCCCTCACGCACACACGCACACAGGCACACATTCACAAGTATACACAGTATATATGCTTGTGTGTATATATATATATATATATATATATATATATATATATATATATATATATATATATATATATATATATATGCATATGCATATATATGTATATGTAAACGTATATGTATATATGTATATACATATATGTGTGCGCGTGTGTGTATAAATAAATAGATATAGATAGATATATAGATAAATAGATAGATAGATAGATAGAGAGAGAGATATTTAGGTAGGTAGGTCGGTAGATAGAAAAATAGATATACAACGATCTCTCTGTCTATATAGACTGATAGATAGATGGATAGATTGATTAATTGATTGATAGCTAGCATGATAATTTGAGAGAGAGAGATAGAAACTTAGATAGATGAATAGGTAGATAGATAGAAAGACAGACATAGTTTGTCCCACGTTCAATTGACAAAGTAAAGGACTCACTTTTATTATTTAGGTGTTTCTATATGTTGCCCTCCCACCCTCTCTCCTTCCTTCCTTCCCTCTATTTTTCCCTCCATCTTCCTCTTTTCCCTCTTCCCTCCTTCTCTCCCTCCCTCTTTTCCTCTTTCCCTCCCTTCCTCCTTCTCTCCATCCCTCCCACCCTCCCTCTCTCCTTCCCTCCTTCCCTGCCTCTTTCCTATTTCCCTCCCTCCCTCCCTCCCATCCTCCCACCCTCCCTCTCTCCTTCCCTCCTTCCCTCCCTCCCTCTCTTTTCCCCTCCCTCCCTCCCAATTCCTCTTTCCTTTCTGCCTTCCTCCCTCCCTCCCTCCTCCTCCCTCCCCCCTCCCCTATCTCCTCCTCCCTCCTTCTCCCTCCCTCCCTCCCTCCCTGCCTCCTTTTCCTCTTTGCTCCAGGATGAAGAATATTTGAGATATTTACTGCTCTCTCCCTCCCCTCCCCATTTCCTCTCGGGCACAGCGGTGGGGAGATAAAT
>NC_091579.1:30458703-30471203 GCF_042767895.1 Penaeus vannamei
TCTCTGTCTTTCTCTGTCTCGGTCTTTCCCTCTGTCTCTCTCTCTCTGTTGTTCCTTCCGTCTCTCTCCTCTCTGTCTTTCCCTCTGTCTCTCTCTCTCTTTCTCTCTCTCTCTCTCTCTCTCTCTGCTCTCTCTCTCTCTCTCTCTCTCTCTCTCTCTCTCTGTCTTTCTCTGTGTTTCTCCCTCTCTTTCTCTCTCTCTCTCTCTGTCTTTCCCTCTGTCTCTCTCTCTCTCTTTCTCTCTCTCTCTCTCTGTCTGTCTTTCCCTGTCTCTCTCTCTCTCTGTCTTTCCCTCTGTCTCTCTCTCTCTCTTTTCTGTCGCTCTCTCTGTCTCTTTATATCTTTTTCTGGACCTCTGTCTCTGCCTCTCTTTCTTTCCCTATCGCTCTCTCTTTATTTCTGTCTCTTCAACTTTTTTTCTCTCCCTCCTTCTCCTTCCCTCTCTCCCTCTCTCCCTCCCTTTTCCTTCCTCCCTCTCCCTCCCTCTTCCTCCCTCCCTCACTCCCTCCCTCCCATCTCCCTCCTTCCCTCCCTCTCCTTCCCTCTCCTCCCCTCCCTCTCTCTCTCTCTCTCTCTCCTCTCTCTCCCTCTCTCTCTCTCTCTCCTCTCATCCCCTTTTTTCATTTTGTCAAGAGAACAGCAACCGACGGCAGCGACCTCGACGAGAAGTGACGCTTAGGCTGAAGGTGTCAACGCTTACGGAAGGGAAGGGAAGGGTTAAGTGAGCACTCTTGGGTGCTAAAAATAGAAAAAAAAAGGAAAATGATGATACTAATAATAATTGGAATAAATATGATGAAAATAATGATGCTAAAAATAGAAAAAGAGGAAAGTGAAGATACTAATAATAGTTGGAATAAGTATGATGACAATAATGATGCTAAGAATAGAAAAAAAAGGAAAATGATGATACTAATAATGATTGGAATAAGTATGATGACAATAATGATGCTAAAAATAGAAAAAAAGGAAAATGATGATATTAATAATAATTGGAATAAGTATGATGACAATAATGATGCTAAGAATAGAAAAAAAAGAAAAATGATGATACTAATAATAATTGGAATAAGTATGATGACAATAATGATTCTAAAAATAGAGAAAAAAAAGGAAAATGATGATACTTATAATAATTGGAATAAGTATGATGACAATAATGATGCTAAGAATAGAAGAAAAAAAATAAGGAAAATGATGATACTAATAATAATTGGAATAAGTATGATGACAATAATGATGCTAAAAATAGAGAAAAAAAGGAAAATGATGATACTAATAATAATTGGAATAAGTATGATGACAATACTGATGGTAAAGATAATGATGGTAATAACTATAAAAATGATTATCAAAATAATAATGTTAATAATGATGAGAATGACAATAATAATAATAATAGTAATTATCATTATCTTTATCATTATTATTGGTATCATCATGATTATCAGGAAAATGATAATACTAGTAATAATTGGAATAACGATGATGACAGTAATGATGGTAATGATAATGGTTATGATTGCTATGATAATAATTATCATAATAATAATATTAATAATTATGAATCATAATAATAATAATAGTGATGATAATGATAATAGTAATTACTATTTTTTATCATTACTATTGTTATCATTATGATTATCCTTACTTTCATTAATTTTATCATTATTATTTTCATTATTATTATTGTAGTTATCATAATAGTTATCATGATTGTTATTATAATGATGATAATAGTCATATTCATCATAATAACAATAATGATAATGATAGTAATAATGATAATGGTAATAACAAAGATAATGATAACAATGATAATAGTAATAACAAAGATAAGGATAGCAATGATAATAATGATAATGATAATTAAAACAATAACAGAAAATCTTATGATAAGATGAGGAGGAGGATAATAATAATCATAAAAATAATGGTTAAGAGCAAGAACTGATAAAACTGTAATTATAAAGATGATAATAGAGTAATGGCGTTAATAGTAATTAATAACAAGGAGATAAATCTATAAGATGATTTTATCCGACGAAATGAGAAAATATAGGCAATAAATGAGAATAATGGATAAGGGAGAGAAAGAAGAAAGAAGGAGGGGGAGATGAAGAGAGAAACATGAAAAGAAGGGAGGGAGGAAGAGGAAGAAGAGGAGAGAGAGTACGAAGAAGAGGAAGAATAGAATAAAAAGGAGGAATAGAAGAAGGAAGAGAGAAATAAAGAAGGAGGAGGAAATTGAGACCGATGGTAGACATATAAAAAAAAATAAAAGACAAGAATCAATAAAGAACGAAACTAAAAAAGAAATAGAAATAATTAAAAATAAAGATAGGACAGAGAAAGAGGAACAGACAAAGGCAAAAATCAATAAAAACGAAACTAAGATGATAGAGATAATTAGAAATAAAAATAGAACAGAGAAAGAGGAACAAAAAAAAAGAAAAAAAAAAAAACTCAGAGAAGGGGAAGTGAGGCGAGGGAACGAGGAGGGGGGGGGAGGAGACTGGTGGGAGGGGGAGGGGAGAGATCGTCGAGGAAGAGTCTCAGTGGCACCTCAGAGGCACTGGCACTTGGACGCATCTTCTGGCCCTCGGATGTGCCAGTTTTGTTCAGCCAGACGGTTCGTGGTGAGGAACCTGTGGTCAATACTCCTCTGCTGATTGTCACTCCTTCCTTTCTTCCTTCCTCCTCCTCCGATTTCTCCTTCCTTCCTTCCTCTTCCTCCGTTTTCTTCTCCTTTGTCTTCTTCTTCCTCCGTTTTCTCCTTCCTTCCTTCCTCTTCCTCCGTTTTCTTCTCCTTTGTCTTCTTCTTCCTCCGTTTTCTTCTCCTTTGTCTTCTTCTTCCTCTTCCTCCGTTTTCTTCTCCTTTGTCTTCTTTTTCCTCTTCTGTTTCTTCTTTTTTGGGATGTTTTCTTTCTTCGGTAGGGTTTCACTGTTTTTGTTAGTTATCTATTCCTCTCTCTCTGTTTCTCTCTCTGTGTTTCTCTCTCTCTTTCTCTGTTTCTCTGTCTCTCTCGCTCTCTCTCTCGGTCGCTCTCTCTCTCTCTCTCTGTTTCTCTCTCTCGCTCTCTCTGTTTCTCTCTCTCTCTCTCTCTCTCTCTCTCTCTCTCTCTCTCTCTCTCTCTCTCTCTCGCTCTCTCTCTCTCTCTCTCTCTCTCTCTTTCTCTCTCTCTCTCTCCTCCCTTACTTTCTCCCTATCACTCCCCCACCTCCACCCACCCCCATTCGACAGCACTACGCCCACACCCCCCTACCCCCTACCCCCTATCCCGCCCCAAACCCTGCCCATTTTTTTCCCCCCTCGGCCGTCTAATCCCACCCACTCCCATCCCTTATCCTGCAATCTCCCCCTCCCTCCCCTTATCCCCCTCCTCTCCCCCTCTCCCCATTCTACGGCACAACCCCCGCCACATTCCTGCCGCCCATCTCACCCCTCTTCCGGGCTCGCCATCCCCCCCCTTTCCCGCCGCTCATCCCCCCTTTCCCGCCGCTCAGCCCCCCCTTTCCCGCCGCCCATCTCTTCACCCCCTTTCCGGCCGCCCATCCCCCCCCTTTCCCGCCGCTCATCCCCCCCTTTTCCCGCCGCTCAGCTCCCCCCTTTCCCGCAGCCCATCTCCCCAGCCCCGCCCCTATCTTTTTTCTCAGCCGCCCATCGCGAGGCGTTCGTATTCTCGAAAGCATTGCCGTTTCAAGGTCCTTTTCTTTGTCGCTGTTATTTGCTGTCGTTTCAATTTTTCTCTTTTTTCCTTTTTTTCTCCTATTTTCTTCTTTTTTCTTATTTTTTCTCTTTTTTCTTTTTTTCTCTCTTTTTTCTTTTTTTTTTTTTTTTTTGTTCTTTTTCTTTTTTTCTTTTTTTTCCCTCTTTTTTTGTTGTTGCTTTCTTTTTTTAGAGGTTATTGAACTGGAAAGACTAAACTTTCCGTTGTACTTTTTGCTTTTTTAAAGAATTTTTTTTTCCTCTTTGAAATGTCTGTGGGAGTCTGTTTGTTGCAACTAGGGTGGGTTGCTACTTTTGAGTTGATATGGGGTTATCTCTCTCTCTCTCTCTCTCTCTCTCTCTCTCTCTCTCTCTCTCTCTCTCACTCTCTCTCTCTCTCTCTCTCTCTCTCTCTCTGTGTCTCTGTCTCTCTCTCTCTCTCTCCCTCTCTCTCTCTCTGTCTCTCTTTGTCTCTCTATCTTGTCTCCCTCTGTGCCCTCTCTCTCTCTATGTCTCTCTATGTCTCTCTATGTCTCTCTCTATCTGTCTCTCTCTCTCACTCACTCTCTGTCTCTCTCTCTCTCTCTCTCTCTCTCTCTCTCTCTCTCTCTCTCTCTCTCTCTCTCTCTCTCTCTCTCTTCCTTCTCTTCCCCTCTCTTCTCTCTTTTCTTTTTCTCTCTCTCTTTCTCTCTCTCTCTCTCTCTCTCTCTCTCTCTCTCTCTCTCTCTCTCTCTCTCTCTCTCTCTCTCTCTCTCTCTCTCTCCCTCCCTCCCTCCCTCCCTCCTCCACCCACCCTCCCTCCCTCCTCCCTCCCTCCCTCCCTCCCCTCCCTCCTCTCCCTCCCTCCCTCCCTCCCTCCCTCCCTCTCCTCTGTCTCTCCCTCCCCATCCCTCCCTCCCCATCCCTCCCTCTAAACATACATACGTGAATATATCCATATCTATTTTATGTATATTGCGTGTAGGGGTGAAGTTGTCTTTAGTGCCCCATATTCCTTCTCTTCATTCTTGCTTTTTCCCCCTTTTTTCTGACCCAAGGGGCGAGAGCACCATAAACACCACAGCAAAAGCGAACCCCAAACGCCACACGTACATACACGTAGCGTTTATATGCGTCTTTAGCGCGTCAATCCGACATTTACTACGCGATAATACCCGCATTTCCGCCACATCGCAAGGCCCTTATCAACCACGATGCCAAGGTTTCCATTCCAGTTCCAGTTCCAGCTCAGGACGCGGCGGTCTCCTCGGCTCCCTCCAGCAGGGTGCGAAATGGCGTGGTGGTTCTTGGCTGCTTTCTGTCTGCTCTTCTCTCTTCCCTTCTCACTTCCTCTGCTTTCCGTCCCCTCCCTGATGCTCTTCTCTTTCTACTCTTCTCTCTTCTCTTCCCACTTCCTCTGCTTTCTTCCCCTCCCTGATGCTCTTTTCTTTCTTGTCTTCTCGCTTCCTCTCTACTCTCCTCTTCTCTCTTCTTTTCTCACTTCCTCTGCTTTCCCTCCCCTCCCTGATGCTCTTCTCTTTCTACTCTTCTCTCTTCTCTTCCCACTTTCTCTGCTTTCCCTCCCGTCCCTGATGCTCTTCTCTGTCTTGTTTTCTCGCTTCCTCTCTCCTCTCCTCTTCTCTCTTCTCATCCCCTCGCTTTCCCCTCTCTTCTCTATCTTTCCCTCTCCTCTTCTCTCTTCCCCTCTCCTCTTCTCTCTTCTCATCCCCTCTGCTCCCCCTCTCCTCTTTCTCTCTTCCCCTCTCTTTTCTTTGTTTCCTCTCCCTCCCTCTCCTTTTCTCTCTTTCTCATCCCCTCCCTTTCCTCCTTTCTTCTTCTCTCTTAGCCTCTCCTCTTCTCTCTTTCTCATCCCTCCTCTTCCTCTCTTCTCTCTCTTTCCTCTCCTCCACTCTCTACTCTTCTCTCTTCCTCCCTCCCCTCTCCTCTTCTTCCTCTCATTTCAACCCCCTTCTCTTTCAGTCCTCTTCCTTCCCCTCCTGCGGTCCCTCCTCCCTTCCCTCCTGCACCCCCTCTCCGTTCCTTGCAACCCCTCCCTCCATCCAAATACCCCATCGCTGACCTTCAACCCCCACTCTTCCAACCCCCTTCTGACCCCTCCCCTCCCCCCGGCTTCATCCCCACCACCCAACCCCTCCTTCCCCACTTTCAAAAAAAAAAAAACAAAAAAAAGAAAAAAAAAAAAAGAAAAAAACACTCCCCTCACCTCAGGACACTTCCCCACTCCCCTCCCTCCCCCACCCGGGGCATAGACACGCCCTCACGCAACGCCGCAGATATGAGGACTCTCCCTAAAACGCAAAGGGTTGAATTTACTCCACTCCACAACCTAGAAATATATATCTGCAAGCGTTCCCCGTCAGACAGAGACCACGTCCCCCTCCCCACCCCTCTCCCCACCCCCCTCCCCACCCCCCTCCCCGCCCCTCCCCCCCACCCCCGCCTGCAGAGATGGACGTGAGGGATGATTAAATACCGAACGTTTGGATATGGGGGAGAGAGGGGTGGGGGAGAAGGGGGAGAGGGGGGAGAGGGGGAAGAAAGTAGAAGAGGGAGGGAGAGGGGAGGGGTAGAGGGTGGTTGGAAGGAGGAAGGGTGGGAGAGGATGAGAGAGGAGGGGAGGGGGGGAATGTGTCGAAGGATGGGGGGAGGGTGGTTAGAGGGGAGAGGGGTGGGAGAGTGCTGGGTTGAGAGGAGAGTGAGGGGAGAGGGGGAGAGGGAGAGGGTGGTAGGAGGGGGAGAGATGCCAGAGGGGGAGAGAGAGGGGAGAGGGTAGTTGGAGGTAGGAGGGGGTGGGGTCGAGGGAGAGGATTGGAAGAGGATGGAAGACAGACTTGTTACACTTCTGCTGTGTTTCTGGATTCTTAAAATGGAGTTTGATGCTGCATCTGAGGACAGACGAATAGAGCAGTGACTATGCTATGCCGTGAGTTCGAGGGCTACCTCTTCCCCTCAATCCAAATTCTCACTTTCCCCTCTCTACCTCAAAGCTAATAGAACCATTTCCACACGCCCCGCCCACTAAGTGACGTCATAGATGACACGTAGATGACACGCACACACACACAAACACATTGTTTATCTGTTTATCTACTTTCCGCTCTATCTCTTCTCCTTCCCTCTCCCTCCCACTTTCAATCTCCTTTACCCCCTCTCTCTCTCCCCTCCTCCCCGTCTCCATCTTCCTTTCCCCTATTCCCCTCCATCTCCCTCTCCCCTCCTCCCCCTCTCTCTCTCTCCCTCCTCCCTTACTGCCGCCCCCTCCCCCTTTCCCTCTCCATCTCCATATAGCCCCTCCCCCCCTCCGCTTTCCCCTCCTCTCCTCCTCCTCTCCCCCACCCCCTCTCTCCCACCCCCTCTCCCACCCCCTCTCCTTCTCTCCCACCCCCCTCCCTCCCTCTCTCTCTCTCACACACACCGAAGAGAGGAAAACCAAGCCTCGCCAAGGGAGCATCTCCAAGAAACGACCGACCGTCCAGGGAGATAATTCTGAGGAACATCTCCCCGGGATGTCTGGCAGCTTCCAAGATCCCGAGGAGGAGTCCTTGTTTACAAAGATCATTGACCAATTATCAGCGGCTTTTAACGGCTATTATCGCCAACTCCTAAGAGCGGGAGGGAGAGGGATGGGGGGAGAGGGGGGAAATGGAGGGGGAGTGGGGATGGAAGAGTGGTGAAGAAGAGGATGGGAGAGAGAGAGAGAGAGAAAGAGAGAGAGAGAGAGAGAGAGAGAGAGAGAGAGAGAGAGAGAGAGAGAGAGAGAGAGAGAGAGAGAGAGAGAGAGAGAGAGAGAGATAGAGAGAGAGAGAGAGGGGAGGGAAGAAAGGCGTAGTGGGAAGGGATGGAGGGAGAAAGAGAGAGAGAAAGAGAATTAGGACACATCGTTTAATATATTTTGGTAATGTCAGCGTGACGATTATTAACGCATTATCTTGTAACTTGTACTTGTACGTGGATTCTCTCTCTCTCTCTCTCTCTCTCTCTCTCTCTTTCTCTTTCTCTCTCTCTCTCAATCTCTCTCTACTCTCTCTCTCTCTCTCTCTCTCTCTCTCTCTCTCTCTCTCTCTCTCTCTCTCTCTCTCTCTTCCTCTTTTCTTACAAACACTCACGCATGCACAAACACACTCATATATTTAAATAAACATATATACATCTATATGTGTTTATATATATATATATATATATATATATATATATATATATATATATATATATATACACACACACAGCCACACACACGTAACCCTCGCACGTCTTCACTCCTCCTCCTCCCCCCTCCCCCCTCCCCCTCTCCCCCCTCCCCCAACCCCATCACACAGACGTCCTCATCCGGGTACTCGCGCCCGCAACTCAGCACTGATAACAGGCACAGCAACAGCAAACGGAACCAGCAAATAATCGCCAAAACAATACTCAAGCCGAATCCTGGAGAAGAAATGAGAGGTAGGGAAGGAGTAGGGAGGGAGTGGGAGGGGAGAGGGGGGGAGTTGGAGGGGAGAGGAGGGAGTTGGAGGGGAGAGGGGGGGAGTTGGAGGGGAGAGGAGGGAGTTGGAGGGGAGAGGGGGGAGTTGGAGGGAGGAGGAGGGAGTTGGAGGGAGAGAGGGGAGTTGGAGGAGGGGAGAGGGGGAGTTGGAGGGAGAGGAGGGAAGTTGGAGGAGGGAGAGGGAGGGGAGTTGGAGGGGAGAGTGGTATAGAGTGGAGGGGAGAGGGGGGGAAGTTGGAGGGGAGAGGGGGGAGTTGGAGGGGAGAGGGGGAGTGGAGGGAGGAGAGGGGGAGTTGGAGGGAGAGGTGGTATAGAGTGGAGGGGAGAGGGGGGTTGGAGGGAGAGGGGGAGTGGGAGGAGAGAGGAGGGAGTTGGAGGGGAGAGGGGGGAGTTGGAGGGGAGAGGGGGAGTGGAGGGGAGGAGGGGGAGTTGGAGGGGAGAGTGGTATAGAGGTAGGAGGGGAGAGGGGAGGTTGGAGGGGAGGGGAGTTGGAGGGGAGGGGGAGTTGGAGGGGAGAGGGGGAGTTGGAGGAGAGTTGGGAGAGAGGGGGAGTGGAGAGGATATGGGGGGAGCTGAGTTGGAGAGGAGGGGAGTTGGAAGGGAGAGGGGGAGTGGAGGAGAGGGGGAGGTTGGAGGGGGAGAGGGGGGTTGGAGGGGAGAGGGGGGAGTTGGAGGGAGGAGAGGGGGGTGTTGGAGGAGGGGAGAGGGGGGGAGTTGGAGGAAAAGGGGAGAGGGGGGGAGTTGGAGGGAGAGGGGGAGTTGAGGAGGGAGAAGGGGGGAGTTGGAGGGGAGAGGGGGGAAAGTTGGAGGGAGAGGGGGAGTCCAGGGGAGAGGAGGGGAGGGGAAGGGAAGAAAGTAGGAAGTGGAAGGAGAAAAGATGGAAGATTTAAAAAAGGGAGAGGGAACGGTGTAGAGATGTGATAAGGGGGTAGAGTGGAGGGAAAGAAAGATGGGATAAGGAGAGAGAGGAAGATCAGGAAGGAGGAAGGAGGAAGGGAGAGAAAGTTGGGGATAAGGAGGAGAGAAAAATGAGAAGGTGGAAGAAGAAAGTGAAAAAAACAGAGTGTAGAAAGGTGAAAGGGGGGCAGAGTGGAGAGACGGAGGGAAAGAAAGCTGGCATAAGGAGAGAGAAAGAGAAAGAAAATCTGGAAGGAGAAAGGGAGAGAAAAGAGAGAAAGTTGAAATGGGAAAGTGGAATAGAATGAAAAAAGGAAGGAAAGCAGGGATATGGAAGAAGTAATAGGGAAGGGAAGTAGAGGAGGAGGAGAGGTGTGTAGAATAGGAAGAAAGAAATTAAGATAAAGAGATAACGTGAGAAAGATATAGCGGAGGGAGGAAGGGAAAGAAAGGAAGAGGAACCGAAAAGACAAAAAAGAGGAAGGAGAAAAGAAAATGGAGGAAACAAAGTGAAGAGGAATAAGGAAAGAAGGAAGTAGAGAATAGAGAGAAGGAAAGAAAATAGAAAAGCAGGCGTCTCAAAGAGGTAGAGAGAGGAAAGTAGAAGGATAAGAAAGTAAAAGACTGAAGGAAATAAAGAGGAAGGAAATGAGAACAAGATGGAGAAAGAAGAAGGAAAGAAGAGAGAGAAAGAGGAAGGAAATGAGAACAAGAAGGAGAAAGAAGAAGGAAAGAAGAGAGAGAAAGAGGAAGGAAATGAGAACAAGAAGGAGAAAGTAAAAGACTGAAGGAAATAAAGAGGAAGGAAATGAGAACAAGAAGGAGAAAGAAGAAGGAAAGAAGAGAGAGAAAGAGGAAGGAAATGAGAACAAGAATGAGAAAGAAGAAGGAAAGAAGAGAGAGAGAGAGATGAAGGAAATGAGAACAAGAAGAAGGAGAAACGAAAGAAGGAAGAAAGAGAGAGAGAAAGAGGGAGGAAATGAAAACAAGAATGAGAAAGAAGAAGGAAAGAAGAGAGAGAGAGAGATGAAGGAAATGAGAACAAGAATGAGAAAGAAGAAGAAAAGAAGAGAGAGAAAGAGAATTTAAAAAAAAAACTGATAATGAAGACTGAAACTAGAGAGAAAGAGGATTTAAAAAAAAATGATTAGATATCAAGAAAATACAAACGAATGCCCCAAACTTTTTTAAAATCTTAGCGATAATAAACGGAATTCAAGCTACGTTCCGTTACGTTCGAAAAGATAATCACCATATTTTCATTCATCAATTAAGTGCCATCGCCAGCTTCCAAGTCATTAATTAATCATCATAATCAACTCCCTGCCTAGATAAGATAAAATTTTTAGTAGGCCTATAGATATCCTCTTCAGAAGGGAAAGTTCGAGAAAAAGGGGATGAAGTAAGGAGAAGGTAAGGCAAGAAAATTGGGATAGGAAGAGATAAGGAAGTTGATAAGGTGCGGCAGGAAGGAGAGACGAGAAAGATGAAGGGGAATGTGGATAGGGGAGGATAGGAGGGGGAGAGGGAGAGGGAGAGAGAGGGTGAGGAGAAGGAGAGAGAGGGAGAGGGAGTGGGAGAAGGAGAGAGAGGAGAGAGAGAGAGAAAAGGAGAGGGAGTGGGAGATGATGAAGGAGAAGGAGTGGGAGAAGTAAAGGTAGAGGGAGATGATGAAGGAGAGGGAGAAGGAGAGAGAGAGAGAGAGAGAGAGAGAGAGAGAGAAGATGAGAGGGAGAAGGAGAAGAAGAGAAAGAGAGAGAGAAGTAGTAGGAGAGAACAGGTGAGTGGAAAAGTGAGGAGAGGGAGAGGGAAAGGGAGAAAGAGAGGTAGTGGAAAAGAACATAAGAGTGGGAGAGGGAGAGGAAGAGGAGGAGAAGGAAGGGAAGAGAGAGGGAGAGGAAGACGCAGAGAGAAAGAAAAGACGAGCGGGTGAGAGAGGAGAAGAAGAAGAGGAAGAAAAATAAGGAGAGGAAGACGTAGAGGAAAAGAAAAGAAGGGTGGGTGAAGGAGGGGGGAAAAGAAGAGGAAGAGGGAGGGAGAAAAGAAGAAGGAAGAGGGAGGGGAAGAAGAAGAAGAGGAAGAAGGAGGGGAAGAAAAAGAGAAAGAAGAAAAAGGGAGGGGAAGAAGAAGAGGAAGATGGAGGGGAGAAGAAAAGGAAGAGGGAGGGGAAGAAGAAGAAGAGGGAGGGGGAGGAGAAGAGAAAGAAGAAGAAAAGGGAGGGGACGAAGAAAAGGAAGAGGGAGGGGAAGAAGAAAAAGAGGGAGTGGGAGAAGAAGAGGAAGAAGAAGAGGGAGAGGACGAAGAAAAGGAAGAGGGAGGGGGAGAAGAATTGGGAGGGGACGAAGAAGAGGAAGAGGGAGGGGGGAGAAGAAGAAGAAGAGGGATCCTGAGAGGGAAGAAAGAAGGAAGAACAACGCGCTGAAGCAGAACACATAAGTAACAGTCAATTTTCAAGTTCGGCTATTTGGGAAGGATAGCTTAGCGAAGTTGTGGTTGATGGCGACTTTACGGTTAGGATCGACCTCCCCCTCTCCCTTTCCCCTCCACTTTCGCCCTTTTGCTCCTCTCCTTCCCTCTCTTTCCCCTCCCTGTGCTCTCCTCCTTGACCCTTCCCTTTCTCCCCTTTTCTTCTTCCTCCTTCCCCCTCTTTCCCTCTCCTCCTTCTTACCTTTCTTCCCTTTCCCCTCTCTACCACCTCCTTCCCCCTTCCCCCTCCCCCTTCCCTTCCCCTTTTCTTTCCCCTTCCCATTCCTCCTCCTTCCTTCCTTCCCTCTTCCTCCTCCCCCCTTCCCCCTCATTCCCTTCCCCATCCTTCCCCTTCCTCCCCCTTCCCCCTCATTCCCACTTCCCCCCTTCCCTACTTCCCCCCTTCCCCCTCCCCCTTCCTCTCAGGCAGGTCCCCCCCTCACAACTCTATTATCTGTTAAGGTCCTCTTCTCTCGAGGGCATGAGGGGAATATTCTCAAATGCCGTTCCTTGCTCTCGACTCCTTCCCTCTCGTTCTCACGTTCCTTGGCATCCGCATTGATAAAAGTTGATGCTCTGATGCTCACTCTGTCCATTCATCTGTGTCTAATCTGTGTCTGTCTCTCTGTCTGTCTGTTAGTCTGTCTCTCTCTCTTTTCTGTCTCTCTCTTTTCTGTCTCTGTCTTTCTCTCTCTCTCTCTTTGTCTTTGTCTCTGTCTGTCTGTTAGTCTGTCTCTCTCTTCCTCTCTCTCTCTTTTCTGTCTCTGTCTTTCTCTTTCTCTCTCTCTCTCTGTCTCTGTCTCTGTCTTTCTTTCTCTCGCTGTCTCTCTCTCCTCCCCTCCCTCTCCCTCTCCCTCTCCCACTCCTCCCACTCCCTCTCCCTCTCTCTCCTATTCCCTCTCTCCTTCTCCCACTCCCTCTCCCTCTCCCTCTCCCTCTCCTCCTC
>NC_091579.1:30478703-30481203 GCF_042767895.1 Penaeus vannamei
TTGTGACTTAATATCACTTTTAAACTAATTAATGAAATCCCTATTCCTTCAGATCCCTTTTTTCACTCCTTCCTTTCCTTTCTTATTTTTCTCTCTCTCGTCCGCAGAATATCGAATTAAATTAGAAAACTCGATTTTACTAGAAAATCCTATTACATAAGAAGCCTGGATTACTTCAGAAATCCGGATTACACCCGAAATCCGGATTACTTCAGAAAACCGGATTACACCCGAAATCCGGATTACTTCAGAAGTCCGGATTACACCAGAAATCCGGATTACTTCAGAAATCCGGATTACACCAGAAATCCGGATTACTTCAGAAAACCGGATTCCTTCAGAAATCCAGATTACTTCAGAAAACCGGATTCCTTCAGAAAACCGGATTCCTTCAGAAAACCGGATACCTTCAGAAAACCGGATTCCTTCAGAAATCCGGATTACTTCAGAAAACCGGGTTCCTTCAGAAAACCGGATTTTGCGAGTGAACCGGATTAAACGAAAAGACCGAATTATACCAGAAAACCGGATTCCTTCAGAAGACCGATTTACACCAGAAAACCGGATTATTCCAGAATGCCGGATTACTTTAATAAATCGGAATGAACGAAAAAGACCGGATTATACCAGAAAACCGGATTACTTCAGAAGGCCGGATTACACTAAAACCGGATTACTTCAGAAGGCCGGATTACACTAAAAACGGATTACTTCAAAATACCGGCTTATACTTAAAAAATTGGATCACTTCAGAATACCGGAATACCAGTAAACCGGATTAAACGGAAAGGCCGGATTACACCTCCGAGGCCGGATTACAGAATCCCATCAGTGCGAAGGCGACAAAGTTATCCTATTCCTTATCTTGGATTTTATTCCTTTCGTTGTATATCGTCTTCGTTCGGTGACCTTTCTGTCAGGGGGATTTAGGGGGTCGTTTGATAGTCTGAAAGTTTGTTTGTTTGTTTGTCTTCCTGTCTGTCTGTCTTGTTTGCTTGTTTGTTTTGTTTCTTTGTTTGTTTTTCTTTGTTTGATTTATCTGTGTGTATGATTTTTTTATTTGGTTATTGTTTGTTTCTTTGTTTTTTTTATTTGGTTATTGTTTGTTTCTTTGTTTTTGCCTTATTTGTTTTTGTTTTGTTTTGTATTTGTTTGTTTGTTTGTTTTTGTGTCTTTGTTTTTTTTTGTTGTCTCTTCGTTTGATTTATCTGTATGTATGTTTGTTTGCTTGTTTTTATTATTTGGTTATTGTTTGTTTCTTTGTTTTTATTTGTTTGTTTTTGCATGTGTGTCTGTTTGTTAGCCTTATTTGTTTTTGTTTTGTTTTTTATTTATTTATCTATTTATTTGTCTGTCTGTTAGCGTTAGGTTCTTTTTGCGCTCGCTCTCATATATCTCTTCGTCTGTCTGTCCCTTTATCTGTCTGTCTGTCTGCTTGTCTGTTTAATTGTCTGTATGTCATGGTGGGTAACTGGCTGACTGGCTATTTATACATTAACGTTTTTATTTCTCTGTCTGTCTATCTAATCATCTCTTCCTCTCTCTCTTTTCTCTCTGTCTGTCTCTTTCTCTCTCTCTCTCTCTCTCTCTCTCTCTCTCTCGCTCTCTCTCTCTCTCGCTCTCTCTCTCTCTCTCTCTCTCTCTCTCTCTCTCTCTCTTTCTCTCTCTCTCCCTCCCTCTCCCTCTCTCTCTCTCTCAGTCGTATATCTCTCTCTTACTCACTCACTCACTCTCTCTCTCTCTCTCTCTCTCTCTCTCTCTCTCTCTCTCTCTCTCTCTCTCTCTCTCTCTCTCTCTCTCTCTCTCTCTCTCTCTCTCTCCGTCTCCTTCATCCTTCCTCTGTCGCTTTACTACCGGCGACCGCTTTCCAGCCCACTTCCTCTTCATCACCCCCTCCTCCCCTCCCCCTCCCCTCCCCCCTCCCTATTCTCCTCTCCCATTTCTTTTCTCCCCCCCCTCCTACCTCCTCCTCCTCCTCCTCCTCCTCCTACTCCCCTTCCCCATCAACCATTTTCTCCCCCACCCCCCACCCCCAAGCGATCCTTCCTCATACCCTCCTCCCATCCCCCCTATCCCCCTAACCCCCTACCTCCCTACCCCCTCACCCCCTATCCCCTCTCCCTCCCTATCCCTCTCTCCCCCTACCCACCCCTCCCTCTCCCCCTACCTCCCCTATCCCCCTATCCCCCTACCTCCCCTCTCCCCTCTCCCACCCCTACACCCCTACCCCCTTCCCTACCTCCTCTCTCCCTCTCCCTCCCCTACCCCCTCCCTATCCCCCCTACCCCCTCCTCCATCCATCGCTATCCTAACCTGTTTGATTTCTTGCCAAAAATGGAGGCCAGAGGTGAGCCAACTCTCTTCCCTGAACTTCACGACCTGAATTTCCCCTCTCCTAACTTAGGGCCGCCGACTTCGAGGTCTTGCTTTTGTTCTCTCTCTCTCTCTCTTTTTGTCTCTTCTTCTTCTTTCTCTCTTTCCCTTTCTTTCGTTCGTTTTG
>NC_091579.1:30511090-30516090 GCF_042767895.1 Penaeus vannamei
ACAAGAGAAAATATAGATGACGATGATCATAAGCAGAAAAAAATAATAATAACGATCATAAATACAAAAAAAGAAAAAGAAAATGATAACGATTATCATAAAAAAAATAACGACCATAATGAGAAAGGAAAAATACAACACGTATAAAAAGAAATAAAAAAAATAAAAAAATCAAATAGACAAAAAACAAACAACAAAAACAAACAAACAAAAAAACAGAAGAAGCAAACGAAATGAAAACAAGAAAACCCGAGAGAAGGGGGGGGGGCGAGGAGCGAGGGCGGTTAGAGACACAACCGGCAAGGAAAAAGAGTGTAATCAGAGAGACACAACTTCAAGGAAAAATATGCGAGCAGCCGTAAACAAGGGAGAGGGAATGAAATGGGCGGCGCGGGCGGGAATTGGGAAAAGGGGGAAGAAAAGGGAAGAAGGAAGTGGAAGGAGAGAGAGAGGAAGAAAAAGGGGAAGAGGGAAATGTAGGGAGAGAAAGGGAAGAAAAAGGAGGAAGTGTAGGGAGAGAAAGGGAAGAAAAAGGAGGAAATTGTAGGGAGAGAAAGGGAAGAAGAAAGAGGGAAGAAGGAAGGTAGGGAGAGAAAGGGAAGAAAAGGAGGAAGTGTAGGGAGGGAGAAGAGGAAAGGTGGGAAAGTGAAGGAAGTGTAGGGAGAGAAAGGGAAAAGGGGGAAGAAGGAAAATGTAGGGAGAGAATGGGAAAGGGGAAGAAAAAGGGGGAAGAAGAAGGAAGTGTAGGAAGAGAAAGGGAAAAGGGGACAGAATGGAAGTGTGTAGGGAGAGAAAGGGAAAAGGGGAAGAAAAAGGCGGAAAAAGGAAATGTATGGAGAGAAAGGGGAGAGCGCGAAAGAGGGTAAGAATGAAGGGGTATTTAGCCTCGGGAAACCGCTTAACGAATGACGAGAGAAAGAGAGAGAATGAGATAGAGAGAAAGAGAGAGAATGAGATAGAGAGAAAGAGAGAGAATGAGATAGAGAGAAAGAGAGAGAATGAGATAGAGAGAAAGAGAGGGGGGGGGGGGGGGGGAGAGCGAGAGGCAGGGAGGGAGGGAGAAAGAGAAAGAGAGAGGAGGAGGAAGGAAGAGAGAGGAGGAGGAAGGAAGAGAGAGAAAGAGAGAGGCAGGGAGGGAGGGAGAGAGAGAAAGAGAGAGAGGGAGAGAGGGAGAAAGAGAAAGAGAGAGGGAGTAGGGAAGGGAAGAAAGAGAGAGAAAGAGAGGAGGGGGATAGAGAAGGAAGGAAGAGAGAGAAAGAGAGAGGGGGAGAGAAGGGAGAAAGAGAAAGAGAGAGGGAGTAGGAAGGAAGAGAGAGAAAGAGAGAGGAGGGAGGAAGGGAAGAGAGAAGAAAGAAGGAGAGGGAGGGAAGAGGGGGAGAGAGAAAGAGAGAGAGAAAGAGAGAGGGAGGAGAGAGAGAGAAAAGAGAGAGAGAGTAGCAGGAAGGAGAGAGAGAGAGAAAGAAAGAAGGAGGAAGGAAGAGAGAGAAAGAGAGAGGGGGGGGAGAGAAAGAGAGAGAAAGGAGAGAGGGAGAGAGAGGGAGAAAGAGAAAGTTAGAGGGAGTAGGAAGGAAGAGAGAGAAAGAGAGAGGAGGGAGGAAGGAAGAGAGAGAAAGAGAGAGGGGGGGAGAGAAAGAGAGAGAAAGAGAGAGGGGGGAGAGAGGGAGAAAGAGAAAGAGAGAGGGAGTAGGAACGAAGGAGTATTTAGCCTCGAGAAAACGCTGAACGGATAACAAATGGAGTGAAGGACAGTTCGAAAGACTCTCTTCGTCTCCCACGTGTGTTTTGGTAAATATAAAGTTATGTGCTTGTATAGATGCATTCAAATTTCCCTCTCTCTCTCTCTGTCTCTCTCTCTCTTTCATTCTCTCTCTCCCTATCTCTCTCTCTTTCTTTCTTTTTCTCTCTTTCCCTCCTTCTCTCTCTCTCTCTATCTGTCTCCCTCTCTTCTCTCTCTCTCTCTCTCTCTCTCTCTCTCTCTCTCTCTCTCTCTCTCTCTCTCTCTCTCTCTCTCTCTCTCTCTCTCTCTCTCTCTCTCTCTCTCTCTCATCTCTTTCTTTCTTTCTTCTCTCTCTCTCTCTCTCTCTCTCTCTCTCTCTCTCTCTCTCTCTCTCTCTCTCTCTCTCTCTCTCTCTCTCTCTCTCTCTCTCTCTCTTTATATATATATATATATATATATATATATATATATATATATATATATATATATATATATGTATATGTATATATGTATATATATATATATATATATATATATATATATATATATATATATATATATATATATATACATATATATATATATATATATATATATATATATATATATATATATATATATATATATATATATATATATATATATATATCACATACGTATGCGTGTGTCTGTGTACACATCGAGAAGGAACCAAAATGAGCAAACAAGAAAGCGAAAGGAAAAGACCCCAAAAACGCAGAGAAAAGAGAGAAAAAGAAAAGAGAGAAAGGGAAAAATAACAAAAAGGCCGATGCTAAGCACGTGTCACCTTCGCTGCAGAAAGAAGTTATTGCAAATTGAAGTCGGGAGTGATGAGGATTTACAACTACGGAATGAGAAGAGAGAGAGAGGGAGAGAGAGAAAGGGAGAGAGAGAGAGAGGGAGGGAGAGAAGAGGAGAGAGGGGGGAGGGAGGAGGAGAGAAGGAGAGAGAGAGGAGGAGGAGGGGGAGGGAGGGAGAGGTGAGAGAGGGGGAAGGGAGGGAGAGAGAGAAAGAGGTGGGGGGAAGAGAGAGAAAGAGGGAGGAGGGGAGGAGGAGGAGGAGAGAGAGAAAGAGGGGTGGGGGGGAAGAGAGAGAAAAGAGGGAGGGGGAAGGGAGGGAGAGAGAAGAGGGAGGGGGAGGGAGGGAGCAGAGAGAGAGAGAGAGAGAGAGAGAGAGAGAGAGAGAGAGAGAGAGAGAGAGAGAGAGAGAGAGAGAGAGAGAGAGAGAGAGAGAGAGAGATAGAGAGAGGGGGAGGGAGAGAGAGAGAGGGAGAGGAAGAAGTAGAGGGAGGGAGTGAGAGAGGGGGGGAGAGGGAGAGAGAGAGAGAGAGAGAGAGAGAGAGCGAGAGAGAGAGAGAGAGAGAGAGAGAGAGAGAGAGAGAGAGAGAGAGAGAGAGAGAGAGAGAGAGAGAGAGAGAGAGAGAGAGAGAGAGAGTGAGAGAGAGGGGGAGAGAGGGAAGGGCAAAGCGAGAGAGGGAGGGGGAGAGAGGGAGGGAGGGAAAGAGAGAGGAGGGGAGGGAGGGAGATAGGGAGAGGGAGAGGCAGGGAAAGAAGGAGAGAAAGAGGGAGAGGAAGAGAGGGAGAGAACGAGAGAGAGAGGGAAAGAGAGAAAAGGAAATAGAGAGAAAGAAAAAGGGGGAGGGGAGAGGGAGAGGCAGGGAAGGAGGGAGGGAGAGAGAGAAAGAGAGAGTGAGGAAGGAGTGGTAGAAAGACAGACAGACAGACAGATAGACAAACAGACAGACAGTAAAAACAACCAAACAAATCCTACAACATAAAAGATTAAAAAAAAAAAAAAAAAAAAAAAAAAAAACGAAAGAAAGAATAAGAAAAGAACCAATCAACAACAAACGAATAAAAGACGAAGAACACACAAAATAACCACCAAACTCGGAAGGGCGGAATTCCACTAACAGGAACATTTACAGACGGAAAGGGAAGGCGAGCAAGAAGGCCATAAATCCAATCAGCGGTAGACTGTGTCACAGGCGAAAAGAGGGGGAGTAGGAGAGAGAGAGAGAGGGAGAGAGGGAGAGAGGGAGGGAGCGAGGTAAGGAGGGAGGGAGTGGGAGAAGGAGAGAGAGAGAGAGAGGGAGGGAGAGAGAGAGAGGTAAGGAGGGAGGGAGTGGGAGAGAGAGAGAAGGAGGGAGAGAGAGAAAAGGAGGGAGGGAGTGGGAGAGAGAGAGAGAGAGAGAGAGAGAGGGAAGGAGGGAGAGAGAGAGGCGGGGAGGGAGGGGAGAGAGAGGGAGTGAAGGAGGGAGAGAGAGAGAGGCGGGGGAGGGAGGGAGAGAGAGATGGAGAGAGGGAGAGAAGGAGGGAGAGGGAGGGAGGGAGGGAGGGAGAGAGGTAAGGAGGGAGGGAGTGGAGAAGGAGAGAGAGAGAGAGAGAGACAGACAGAGAGGAGAGGGAGGAGAGAGAGAGGAGAGGGAGAGAGAGAGAGAGATAGAGAGAGAGAGAGAGAGAGCGGGAGAGAGAGAGGGGGTTAGAGAGAGGGGGAGGGGGGTTAGAGAGAGGGGAGGGAGGGAAGGGAGGGAGAGAAAGAGAGGGAAGGAGAGAGAGAATCTGACACAGAAAAAAAGAAGAAACAGAGACAGACAGAAAGAGAGAGGGGAAGAAGGGAGAGAGATAAAGAGAGACAGAGAGAGAGACTGAGAAAGAGAGAGACTGAGAAAGAGAGAGAAAGAGAGTGAGAAAGAGAGACAGACTGAAAAAAAATCGAAGACACGAGAAAGTGAGATAAGAGAGATGCTGAAAGGATATAGATGACTAAGCACATATATATTCAGCTTTAAAACAGAGTCTTCTTTCATTCTCCTTGCAAAAAATAATAATAAAAAAAATAAAAAAAGACGGTAACGAGAAAAGTAACAAACTAGTTTCTGAAGATTCTTCACTTTTATGTCACTAATTGCATTGTCTTTTTTTAACGTAATTTTTTTCTTTCTTTTTTTTTTTTTTTTTTTTTTTGAATGCAAACGATCTGTTTCTTTGTTCTTTTCTTCATGGGGAAAGTAAGGCAATTATACTCTAAAGCTGATAAGAAAATTGTGATAATTATTTTTGTGAAAATGATAAAAACAACGATAATCATAATAATGCTGATAATGATAATGGTGATGATGATGATGTTGATGAAAGTGATGATGATGATAGCGATAATGATAATCATCATGATAGTAGTGTTAATGATAATAGATATGATAATGATAACTAAAATAATGATAACCATAATGATAATCATAATCATAAGTAAAATACATATA
>NC_091579.1:30521090-30523590 GCF_042767895.1 Penaeus vannamei
ACACCGTATCTTTAAAAAAAAATGAAAACCAAAAAGATAAAAAAAAAAAAAAGAAACAGTCAAGAGAAAAAAGACATAAAAGAAAACACCGTATCTTAAAAAATAAAAAAAAATAAAAAATAATAATAATAAATAAAAGATTAAAAAAAACAGTCAGAAAAAAGACATAAAAAAAAACACCGGATCTTAAAAAATAAATAAAAATAAAAAAAATAATAAAAATAAATAAAAAATAAAAAAAAAACAGTCAGAAAAAAGACATAAAAGAAAACACCGTATCTTAAAAAATAAAAAAAAATAAAAAATAATAAAAATAAATAAAAAGATAAAAAAAACAGTCAGAAAAAAGACATAAAAGAAATATGAAGAGCAGAGGTGGAGGACAAGCCGTATGATACCCGTCCATTAACGGTTTACGGTGGGGGGTGTTGGGCCATCTCATCTGCACGCTCGGTTGGCCTCTCCCATAACCCTTCTGCGGCTGCCTCCCTCGCCCTGCTCTCTCCCTCTCCCGGTTTTCTCCCTCTTCTGGCTCTCTCACTCTCCTTTGAGCTCTCTCCCTCTCCTCTAGGGATCTTCTCACTCTCGCCCTTCTGCTCTCTCTCCTCTCCTGGTTCCCTCTGTTTTTCTGCCTCACTGTCTCACTCTCCCTGCTCTTCTCACTTTCCCGGCCCCTCTCTACCTCCTCCCTGGCTCTGTCCCTTCCCTCCTTCCCTCCCTGGTTCTCTCCTCTGTCCTTCTGGCTCTGTCCCTTTCCTCTTTGGTCTCTCGCCTCTCCCGGTTCTCTCCTCATTTCTCTGGCTTCCTGTCCTCTTTCTTGGCCTTCTTCCTCTCCTTCAGGTCTCCCTCGCCCTGCTCTCTCCCTCTTCTGGCTCTGTCCCTCTCCTGGTCTTCTTCCTCTCCCGGTTCTCTCCCTCTTCTGGCTCTGTCCCTCTCCTGGTCTTCTTCCTCTCCCGGTTCTCTCCCTCTTCTGGCTCTGTCCCTCTCCCGGTCTTCCTCTCCAGGTTCTCTCCCTCTTCTGGCTCTCTCCCTCTCCTGGTCTTCTCCCTCTCCCGGTTCTCTCCCTCTTCTGGCTCTCTCCCTCTCCTGGTCTTCCTCTCCCCGTATTCTCACTCTTCTGGCTCTGTCCCTTTCTTGGCTATCTCCCTCTCCCGGTTCTCTCCCTCTTCTGGCTCTGTCCCTCTCCTGGGTCTGTCCCTTTCTTGGCTCTCTACCTTTCTTGGCTCTCTCCCTTTCTCGGCCTTCTCCCTCTCCCGGTCCTCTTCCTCTCCCTCTCGGTCTCCCTCTCCCGGTTTTCTCTCTCTCTCTCTCCGTCGTCTCTCTCTCCCGGTCTTCTCCCTCTCCTGGCTCTGTCCCTTTCTTGGCCCTCTCCCTCTCCCTGCTCTCTCCCTTTCTTGGCCGTCTCCCTCTCCTGGCTCTCTCCCTTCCTTGGCTCTCTCACTCGCCCGGTTCTCTCACTCTCCCCCTCTTCTCTCTCTCCCAATCTTCTCCCTCTCTCCCTGTTTTCTCCCTCTCCCTCTCGATCTCCTCTCCGCTTGGGAAGAGAAGGTCCTGTGATTTCTTGAAGGAGGTTCATAATGGTTACTTTCGTTGCTGGAAACCTAAGCTCATAGGTAGATGGATTGATGGATGAGTGGATGGGTGGGTGGGTGGGTGGATGGATGGATGGGTGGGTGGTTGGGTGGGTGGGTGGTTAGGTGGGTGAAAAGAGGGATGGATGGGTGGGTAAATTGATGAATGAGTGGGTGGATGGGTGAATGGATGGGTGGGTGGAAAGGGGGATGGATGGGTGGGTGGCCGGGTAGGTGGGTGGATGGTTGGATTGGTGGGGTTGGATTGGTGGGTGAGTAGATGGATTGTGCGGTGGGTGGGTATGGGGTGGATGGGATGGATGGGCGGGTGGTTGGATTGGTGGATGTGTGGATTGGTGGATGTGTGGATGGGTGGGTGAGTAGATGGATTGGTGGGTGGGTGGGTGGGTGGATGGATGGATGGGCGGGTTTGGTTGGATTGGTGGATGTGGATTGGTGGATGGTGGATGGGTGGGTGAGGTAGGATGATTGGTGGGGTGGGTGGGTAGGTGGAAAGGGAGATGGATGGATGGATGGGTGGGTGATTTTTGGGTGGGGGTGGGACGGGTAGATAGGTGGGCGGAAAGAGGGATGGATGGATGGGTAGATGGATGGGTGGGTGGGTCGTTGGATTGGTGGATGGATGGATGGATGGGTGGTTGATGGGCAGGTATATGGATAGATAAGAGGATAGGTGGATAGGCAAATATATAGATTCATGAATAGTTACAGGCATAAATCGACAAATAGATAGATTAACTGATGGACTGATAGACACAGAAATATAAATCTATCAACTGACAGTGACAGACAGATGCGTGTTTCCAATTCAAAGAAATAAAAGAAATCCCAAGAAAATGGATATTGCAAAGAAGTCACTCAAAATAAACCCAAAATAAACCCAAAAAATAGGACACCGCAACGAAGTC
>NC_091579.1:30528590-30531090 GCF_042767895.1 Penaeus vannamei
TGGAAAGGGGGATGGATGGATGGATGGGTGGGTGGAAAGGGGGATGGATGGATGGGTGGGTGGGTGGACGGGTAGGTGGGTGGGTGGAAAGGGGGATGGATGGGTGAGTAGATGGATCGGTGGGTGGATGGATGGATGGATGGGTGGGTGATGGGTAAGTATATGGATAGATAAGAGGATAGGTGGATAGGTAAATATATAGATTCATGAATAGTTACAGACATAAATCGACAAATAGATTAACTGATGGACTGATGACAATTATGATATACTAACTGTATATCATTCTTTTCATTAACTTAAGTGTGTGAGTGGTTTTCCTTTATTAGTTATAGCAAAGGTAAAAGTTTCTCTTTCTCTGTCTACCCAGCTATCTCCCTCACTCATTCTCTCTGTCTCTCTCTCTCTCTTTCTTTCTCATTCTTTCTCTCTCTCTATCTATCTACTTATCTATCTGTCTGTCTGTCTATCTATCTCATTCACTCACTCTCTATCCCTCTCTCCCTCTCTCTCTCTCTCTCTCTGTCTACCCATCCATCTATCTCCCTCATTCATTCTCTCTCTCTCTCTCTCTCTCTATCTATCTATCTATCTGTCTGTCTGTCTGGCTATCTATCTCATTTACTCACTCACTCTCTCTCTCTCTCTCTCTCTCTCTCTCTCTCTCTCTCTCTCTCTCTCTCTCTCTCTCTCTCCATCTCTCAAATTAGCTCATGGAACATCATTACTCTTCTTTTAACCCAAAACGCCATTCTCTTCAGTACTGATCGAAGGACGACAGACGATATCATGAAACCGAGATATTAAATTCCCCACCGCCCCTCCCCTCCCCCTCTACCTCACCTCTCTCTCTCTCTCTCTCTCTCTCTCTCTCTCTCTATCTCTATCTCTCTCTCTCTCTCTCTCTCTCTCTCTCTCTTCTCTCTCTCTCTCTCTCTCTCTCTCTCTCTCTCTCTCTCGCTCCTCTCTCTTTCTATTTCTCTCTCTCTCTCTCTCTCTCTCTCTCTCTCTCTCTCTCTCTCTCTCTCTCTCTTTCTCTTTCTCTCTCTCTCTCTCTCTCTCTCTCTCTCTCTCTCTCTCTCTCTCTCTCTCTCTCTCTCTCTCTCTCTCTCTCTCTCTTCCCCCCCCCACCCTCCACCCTCTCCTCCCTCCTCTCTCCCCTCCACCCCCTCCCTTCCCCCCTCCTTCTCCCCACTAATCCTCATCCCTCCCTTTCTCCTTCTTCCCTCATCCCTTGTATGTTCATATATTATCCCCCGGATTTACGGCCACGGCAAGGGACGCCTGTTCTCGACTGTCAACTCTGATCTATTGTGGTTGCAGTCTGTCTGTTCGCTTTCGGGTCTTTGGTTTTATATTTTTTACGTGTCTGTCTGTCTGTGTCTTATATGTCTTTGTTCTATCTAGCTGTCTGTCTATCTATGTCTTTATTTCCATCTTTGTCTATTTATCTATTTATCTATCTCTTTATCTTTGTCTCTCTTTCTCTCTCTCTCTTTCTCTGTCTGTCTCTCTCTGTCTGTCTGTGTGTCTGTCTCTCTCTCTCTCATATATATATATATATATATATATATATATATATATATATATATATATATATATATATATATATATATATATATATATCTGTGTGTGTGTGTGTGTGTGTGTGTGTGTGTGTGTGTGTGTGTGCATATACATATATATATTATCATTATCAATCAGTGATTATAGTCATCCTGTTTCGTTCCAGCAAATAAAACGAAAAATCCTGACTTCCACATTATCAATGAACACTATAGAAAACGGAGTATGTGAAGCACGGGCGTGTCTCACTTTTTATTTTTTCCGTTTTCTTTCATTGTTCGAGGGTAGACTTGAAAGATTTCTCTGACATTTGCTGCTCGGAGAAAATGATCGGTAAAAGGAAAACAATGAAGTATTGTTTCATGGTTGTTGACCTCTTCCTGACACTTAATCTCTCTGGTCTGATTGAACATGACTTATTTGGTAAAAAAAAATACCTGAGTCGTTTAATTATTTTTTATTTTTTTATTTATAGGTTTATCATTTTCGTTGTTGCTGTTAATTAAAGATTATATTTCCCAACTGATGTGCATAGAAGACTTAAAGTGTCCCAGAAAATTGGAAGCAGGTAAAAAAAAAAAAAAAAAAATGGAAGTACCGTAAAAAAAAAAAAAATTCATATCAGGCCAAGAGGAACGAAAACAACACATTGATATGTAAACGGTATTGGTCTCTATAACGTGTCTTTACCCATTGTTTTTTTTTTTTCCTATCTAAATTGTATCGTGCTATCTATCATGTAGCATTTTTCTCGTTTTTTTTTTTTTTTTTTTTTTTTTTTTATAACCAATCCCTTAAAAATTAATAACAGTTTTAGCACCTTTTCAGTGTAGCATGTGATCATAAAGGTTAAAATCCCTGATCTCAAATTATGGCTTCCACATCCCATCCCAAAGTAAATACACACAATCCCTCTGCCGTACACGTACATAAA
>NC_091579.1:30546090-30548590 GCF_042767895.1 Penaeus vannamei
GATAAAGATGTAAGACGACGCGTGTTTGTTCTGCTTCTTTGCAACGCGGCGAAAGAGGGGGATGGGAGGGAGAGGATAAACGAGGGAGAAGAGCGAGAGAGAGATGAAGGGAGAGTGAGAGAGAGGGAAGGAGGGAAGGAGGGAGGGAGAGCGGGAGTGAAAGCGAGAGGGAAGAGGGAAGGAGAGAGAGAGAGAGAGAGAGAGAGAGAGAGAGAGAGAGAGAGAGAGAGAGAAATAGGGAGAGGGGGGAGGGGAAGAGACGACGAGAAGGAGGATGGGAATGAGAGGGGAAAAAAGAGTGAATGGGAAAAGGGGAAGATGAAGAAGAGAGACAGAGATAGAGAGAAGGGGGGGGGGATTACGTGAGGCGAGAGGGAGACAGGAAAGACAGAAGAGAAGGAAGGAGAGAGGGAGAGAGAGAGAGAGAGAGAGAGAGAGAGAGAGAGAGAGAGAGAGAGAGAGAGAGAGAGAGAGAGAGAGAGAGAAAGAAAGAGACAGAGAAAGAAAGAAAGAAAGAAAGAAAGAAAGAAAGAAAGAAAGAGAGAGAGACAGAGACAGAGACAGAAAGACAGAGAGAGAAAGAAACCCAAAAAAAACGAGACACAAACAAACAGAGACACAAAATCACAAACAAACAGAGACACACAAAAAAAAGATTATAACAACCCATCAATACCGCCAATAACACACACATATAACAAGACACACGACATTCGACCGACGGCAATTCACTCGCATATTTTCCCCCAACCAGCATATCATCGTCACGGACATTGCGTACAATCGATCACAAGATTAATGACATGCAAATACGTAAAAAAAAAAAAAAAAAAAAAGTTTCAGAGGCAGACATCAGATTCAAATCACCGGAGTAATGAACAATTAAATAGTTGTCAGTCCCTTAATGAGCCTGAACGCGACCATTGGCGGATGATAACAAAACACGTGGTTCAGGGTTGCCAGCGTGGATAAATGGATGCTCGTCGCTGCCTGCCGGAGGGATGTGAGGTGGATAAAAGCTGGATAAATGTTGGATAAAAAATGGATAAATGTTGGATATAAGAATGGATTATTGCTGGATGTAAGGATGGATAAATGCTGGATGTGAGGTAGGATAATTGATGGGTGTAAGGATGGATAAATGATGGATACAGGACTGGATGTAAGATGGATAAATGTTGGATGTGAGGATGGATAATTGCTGGATGTAATGATGGATGGATGTTGGATGCAAGGATGGATAAATGTTGGATGTAAGGATGGATTTGGGGATGGATAAATGCTGGATGCAAGGATGGATAAATGAGGGATATGAGGATGGATAAAGGATGGATAAATGTTGAGTGTAAGGATGGATAGATGTTGGATATAAGGGTGGGTGAATGATGGTTGTAAGGATGGATAGGTGATGGATACAGGACTGGATGTAAGATGGATAGATGTTGGATGTGAGGTAGGATAAATGTTGGATGTGAGGATGGATAAATGTTGGATGCAAGGATGGATAAAAGCTGGATGTAAGGATGGATAAATGCTCGATGTAAGGATGGATAAATGATGGATGTAAGGATGGATAGATGTTGGATGTGAGGTAGGATAAATGATGGGTGTAAGAATGGATAAATGTTGGATATAAGGATGGATAAATGCTGGATGTAAGGATGGATAAATGTTGGATGCAAGGATGGATAAATGATGGATGGAAGGATGGATAAATGATGGATGGAAGGATGGATAAATGCTTGATGCGAGGTAGAATAAATGCTGGATGTAAGGATGGATAAATGATGGATATAAGGATGGATAAATGCTGGGTGTAAGGATGGATAAATGAGGGATACAGGGCTGGATGTAAGATGGATAAATGTTGGATGTAAGGATGGATAAATGCTGGGTGTAAGGATGGATAAATGATGGATACATGACTGGATGAATACCCGGGAAGATGAAAGAATGCGTGGAGAGATAGATTAATAAAATGTGTAGTTAAATGGATGGATGTGTGAATAGATGGATAAAAGAATATGTAGATGAATGGGTGGATATGTGGATAGGTGGGATGATGTATGGATAGATGGATAAAATAAAGTTAAATGGAAGAATGTGTGAATTAAGAAATGTGTGGACAGATGGATAAGGAATGGACAGAAAAATAAGAATGTGTGGATTAGATAGTATGTGGATTAGTGGAAAAATGTATGGTTAGATAGATTTTCAAAAATCTATTTATATATAAAAATGTATAAAAGAAACATGCGTATGGATAAAGAAATATAGACCGATAATGTATGAATAGATAGATGTTTCGCAAGATTAGTAGAAGAGAGAGAGCAAGAGAGAGAGAAAACAAGAGAGAATTAATAGACAGAAAAAAGACGTATGGATAAATGCATTAGATATGTGGATATATGATACATTAGGATATATTTGAGTAAAGAGATGATAGTATGAATAAACAATAAAATCCATGGATGAGTAAAAAAAATTAAAGAGTGAACAG
>NC_091579.1:30563590-30573590 GCF_042767895.1 Penaeus vannamei
GAGAGGAGAGGGGAGGAGGGAAGGGAAGTGAGGGAGAGAGAGAGAGAAAGACAGAATAGGATACACAGATATACAAACAAACAGATTGATGAACTAATTGACTAACTAACTAACAGATAAATAATCAGACATTCCGTAAACATAAGATACATCTAGACAGACAACCATACAAGACAGACAACCATACAAGACAGACAACCATACAAGACAGACAACCATACAAGACAGAAAACCATACAAGACAGAAAACCATACAAGACAGAAAACCATACAAGACAGACAACCATACAAGCCAGACAACCATACAAAACAGACAATCATACAAGACAGACAACCATACAAGACAGACAATCATACAAGACAGACAACCATACAAGACAGACAACCATACAAATCAGACAACCATACAAGACAGACAACCATACAAGACAGACAACCATACAAGACAGACAACCATACAAGACAGACAACCATACAAGACAGACAACCATACAAGACAGACAACCATACAAGACATACAACCACTTACAAGACAGACAACCATACAAGACAGACAACCATACAAAACAGACAACCATACAAGACAGACAACCATACAAGACAGACAACCATACAAGACAGACAACCATACAAGACAGACAACCATACAAGACAGACAACCATACAAAACAGACAACCATACAAGACAGACAACCATACAAGACAGACAACCATACAAGACAGACAACCATACAAGACAGACAACCATACAAGACAGACAACCATACAAGACAGATAACCATACAAGACAGACAACCATACAAGACAGACAACCATACAAAACAGACAACCATACAAGACAGACAACCATACAAGACAGACAACCATACAAGACAGACAACCATACAAGACAGACAACCATACAAGACAGACAACCATACAAGACAGACAACCATACAAGACAGATAACCATACAAGACAGACAACCATACAAGACAGACAACCATACAAGACAGACAACCATACAAGACAGATAACCATACAAGACAGACAACCATACAAGACAGACAACCATACAAGACAGACAACCATACAAGACAGACAACCATACAAGACAGACAACCATACAAGACAGACAACCATACAAGACAGACAACCATACAAGACAGACAACCATACAAAACAGACAACCATACAAGACAGACAACCATACAAGACAGACAACCATACAAGACAGACAACCATACAAGACAGAATACCATACAAGTCTGACACACCATACAAGACAGAAGACCATACAAGACGCATAACCACACAAGACAGACAACCACACAAGACAGACAACCATACAAAACAGACAACCATACAAGACAGACAACCATACAAGACAGACAACCATACAAGACAGACAACCATACAAGACAGACAACCATACAAGACAGACAACCATACAAGACAGACAACCATACAAGACAGACAACCATACAAGACAGACAACCATACAAGACAGACAACCATACAAGACAGACAACCATACAAGACAGACAGTCATACAAGACAGACAACCATACAAGACAGACAACCATACAAGACAGACAACCATACAAAACAGACACCCA
The DNA here is from genome assembly GCF_042767895.1 of Penaeus vannamei. NCBI lineage: Eukaryota > Metazoa > Arthropoda > Malacostraca > Decapoda > Penaeidae > Penaeus > Penaeus vannamei. Next base: position 30,565,189 of record NC_091579.1, read on the forward strand.
TACAAAACAGACAACCATACAAGACAGACAACCATACAAGACAGACACCCATACAAGACAGACAACCATACAAGACAGACAACCATACAAGACAGACAACCATACAAGACAGACAACCATACAAGACAGAAAACCATACAAGACAGACAACCATACAAGACAGACAACCATACAAGACAGACAACCATACAAGACAGGCAACCATACAAGACAGACAACCATACAAGCCAGACATCCATACAAGACAGACAACCATACAAGACAGACAACCATACAAGACAGACAACCATACTAGCCAGACATTCATACAAGCAGACCATCCAAAGACAGACAACCATACAAGACAGACAACCATACAAGACAGACAACCATACAAGACAGACAGACAACCATACAAGACAGACAACCATACAAGACAGACAACCATACAAGACAGACAACCATACAAGACAGACAACCATACAAGACAGACAACCATACAAGACAGACAACCATACAAGACAGACAACCATACAAGACAGACAACCATACAAGACAGACAACCATACAAGACAGACAACCATACAAGACAGACAACCATACAAGACAGACAACCATACAAGACAGACAACCATACAGATACAATAACAAAGACATAAAAGACTAGAGAAACAGAAACAGCTAGACAGACAGACAGAGGCAGAAAGACACCACTTTTCACCCCCCAAAGGAAGAGAAGAGGAAAAAGGGGCCGCTCGAGACACCAGCTGGAGCCGCCGTCCTCAAAACGCTGCTCTGGGATATTCATATCTAAAAGTAAGTGAAATCGGGAGATATATCTATCGACCTAAAAGTAGATGAAATCGGGAGATAGACCTATCGACCGCGCTTCGGAATGGGATAGACGAGGAGGATTTTGCGCGTAATGTGAAATACTTTTTATTGGACTATTGATTGCTTCCGAGATGGGACGAGTCGTAGGCTGATGGGCTGCCTATACGGGTGGGCTTGGACGCATTGCTATGTACTGGTATGCTGATTTATGCTGGTATATAATGATTTACTGGTATAAATATGTATTGAATGAGTGTGTGTGTTTGTGTGTGTTCATATATATATATATATATATATATATATATATATATATATATATATATATATATATATATATATATATATATATATATATATATATATATATATATATATATATATATATATATATATGTATATGTATATACATACATGCATATATATATACATATGCGCATACAAGTCTGTGGGCGTGTGGGCGTGATATGTGAAATGGAGGTGATAAGAATGCTAATAGTTTCAAAGATGAAAAAAAAAAAATAATAAAAAAAATGTTCACGCTTAAAGAATCACATCAAAGTCACCTCTTTCTGTTCATAACATTTTGAGTTATCTTGCTAACCAACAAACAAACAACAAAGAAACCAATACAAATGATAATAATGATAATGATGATTATATTGATGATAATAGCAATGATAATAAAGAGTATTCTCATTACTATAATGATAAACAATGATAATAAAAAGGGTGATAACAATGATAATAATGATGATGATTATGATAATGACGATAATAACAATAATGATAATATAAACAATAATGATAAAGGTGATAACAATGATGATAATGATGATGGTTATGAAAATGATAATAACAATAATAATAAAGAGTATTCTCATTACTATAATGATAAACAATGATAATAAAAAAGGTGATAACAATGATAATAATGATGATGATTATGATAATGACGATAATAACAATAATGATAATATAAACAATAATGATAAAGGTGATAACAATGATGATAATGATGATGGTTATGAAAATGATAATAACAATAATAATAAAGAGTATTCTCATTACTATAATGATAAACAATGATAATAAAAAAGGTGATAACAATGATAATAATGATGATGATTATGATAATGACGATAATAACAATAATGATAATATAAACAATAATGATAAAGGTGATAACAATGATGATAATGATGATGATTATGAAAATGATCATAACAATAATAATAAAAAGTATTCCCATTATTATGATGTTAAACAATAATCATAATAGTGATAACAATGATAATTATGATATATAGAAAGAGAACAAAGGAATCCCAAAGAATTACTGAGAACCAAAAAGAGGAAGATGTATAGAAAGAGAATCAAAAAGAGGGAGATATTTTTCCCGGTGAACATAAATTAAATTTCAATGACACCAAAAAAGAAAAAAAAAGGAAAAAATCGTCATAATAAAACGAAAACTTACTTAGGGGGGAGGAAAAAAGCGAGAGAAAGAGAGGAAGAAAGGGGGGGAAAGAAAAAGAAAAATAAGGGGGGAAGGAAAGAAAAAGAAAGAATGGAATAAAAAGAAAAAGAAAAAAATAAAGAAAGGGAGAAAGTAGAAAAAAAATAAAAAGGAAAAAGAGACAAATGGGGAAAAGAAAAAGAAAAATGTAAGAAACAAAAAAGGGGTAGAATTTAAAAAGAAAAGAAAAAAAATTAAGATAGAAAATGAAAAAAAGAAAAATGAAGAAAGAAAATGAAAAAGCACATCACATGGATGACGAATAATTTCCTTTTGCTTTCTCTGCTGTCTCGTCTCTTTCTCTCGCTTTTTTGTCTCTTTATCTCTTTTTCTTTAGCTTTTTGTTGTAGTTTTCAGGTGTATTTTCATAATTTGATATTTATATTTTTCTTTTATTTGTCTGTTTATGTTTTGTTGTTGTCTTGTTTCACTTCCTTGTTCTGTTTTGTTTTGTTTATTTTTTTCGTTTCTCTCTCTTTTCTCTCTCTCTCTCTCTCTCTCTCTCTCTCTCTCTCTTTCTCTCTCTCTCTCTCCCCCCCCCCTCTCTCTCCCTCTCTCTCTCTCTCTTCCTCTATTCCCTTCTCTCTTTCTCTGTCTCTGTTGACTCGCCTTTTTCTCTCTTTACCCTTAACGCTCTCCCTCTTACTTGCCTTCTCTCTCTTTTTTCTCTCTCTCTCTCTTCATTCCCTCTGATTCACTTATTCAATTCTAATTCCCTCTCTTTCTCTCTGTGTCCTTCTTTTTTCATCATCCTTCCCTCTCTCTCCTCCTCTCTCCCTCTCTTTCACTCGTTCCCATTCGCAAAGCCTCATCCCTATCCCTCTTACTCCTCCCTCTCTTTTATTCCCACTCTCCCTTCCACACCTTCCCTTTTCTCCTACTTTCGCTCTCTCTCCCTCTCTTTCTACTCTCACACTCACTTTCTCTCCTCACATTCTCACTCCCATTCTCCCTCTACTTCCACACTTACTATTTCATTCACTCTCTCTCCTCTCACTCTCACTCTCTCCTCTTTTTCTCCCACTCTCCCTCTACTCCCTCTCTCGCTCTCTCTTCTCCTACTCTTATTCTCTCTCCTCCCATTTTCGCTCTTCATATCTCCTCTCACTCTCACTCTCCCCTTCTCCTTCCAAAATCTTCCTCTCCTCACAATCTAACTCTTTGTTTTTTCCTCGCACTCTCACTTTCTCTCTCTTCTCTCGTTTTCACTCTCTCCTTCCTCTTCCCCTCTTACTCTCCCGTTTTCCTCTCTTTCCTCACACTCACTTTCTCTCCCTTACATCCCTCTCTCTCACTCTCTCTCTCACCTCCAGCTGTCTCTCTCCCACCCCCTCTTCCCTTTCCTAACACTCTCTCCCTCTACTCCAACTCTCACTCTCCTCTCACTTTCCTACTCTCCTCCAACCATACTTTTCCCTCTCACTCTCTCTCCTTCCTGCCTCCCACTCTCCCACTTTCCTCCAATTTTCTCCCACTCTTGCCCTCTCCTCCTGTCCTCACTCACTCTCTCCCTCTCCCTCTTCCCTCCTACTCCCCAACTCTCCACCTCTCTCTTAGCCTTTTCTCTCTCACTCTCCCCACTCTCTTTCTCCCTCTCTCCCTACCACTCTCTCTCTCTCCCTCTTCCCTTCCACTCTACCTTCCTCTTCCCTCTCACCCTCCCACTTTCCCACTCTCTTCCTCTTTCCTCTAACCCTTCTACTCTCTCCCTCTTCTCCCTCACCCTCCCACTCTCACTCTCCCCCTTTCCACCCCTCTCCCACTCTCTCTCCACCCCACCCTCCACCCTCCCACTCTCTCCACCCCATCCTCCCACTCTCTTACCTCTCACCCTCTCACTCTCTCTCCATCCCACTCTCACCCTCTCCCCCTTCCACCCCTCTCCCACTCTCTTCCCTCTCACCCTCCCACACTCTCCCTCTCTCCCTCCCACTCCTCTCCTCTCTCACCCTCCCACTCTCCTCCCTCTCTCACCCTCTCACACTCTCCCACTCTCACCCTCCCACTCTCCCACTCTCTCCCCTCTCACCCTCCCACTCTCTCCCCTCTCACCCTCCCACTCTCTCCCCTCTCACCCTCCCACTCTCTCCCCTCTCACCCTCCCACTCTCTCCCCTCTCACCCTCCCACTCTCTCCCCTCTCACCCTCTCCCTCTCTCCCCTCCCACTCTCTCTCCTTTCACCCTTTCCACCCCACTCCCACTCTCTCCCCTCTCTACCCTCCCACTCTCTCCCCTCTCACCCTCCCAGTCTCACCCCTCTCTCCCCTCTCCCCCTCCCATTCTCTCCCCTCTCCCCCTCCCACTCTCTCCCCTCTCACCCTCCCCACTCTCTCCCTCTCACCCTCTCCCCTCTCCCCCTCCCACTCTCTCTCCTTTCACCCTTTCCACCCCACTCCCACTCTCTCCCCTCTCACCCTTTCCACCCCACTCCCACTCTCACCCCTCTCACCCTCCCACTCTCTCCCCTCCTCCCCCTCTCACCGTCCCACTCTCTTCCCTCTCACCCCTCTCACCCTCCCCCTCTGTCCCCTCTCACCCTCCCACCCTCCCCCCCCTCACCCTCCCACTCTCTCCCCTCTCTCCCCTCTCACCCTTTCCACCCCACTCCCACTCACTCCCCTCTCACCCTCCCACTCTCTCCCCTCTCACCCTCCCACTCTCTCTCCTCTCACCCTCCCATTCTCTCCCCTCCCACTCTCTCCCCTCTCCCCCTCCCACTCTCTCCCCTCTCACCCTCCCACTCTCGGGATCACGCCCTGTAATGACCCCATCGGCATTGATTTGTCTCGTTGCGCCAGTTAGCCCCGTTGGCTCTTAATTACCCCGGGGGGGGGGGGGGGGATCCGACCTCCTCCGGACTCTTTGCTGGGTTTCGGACTCTTAATTAGGTCCGGGTGCTTGGACTGGCCTATTTTCTGTTTTTTTTTTTTTTTTTTTTTTTTTGGGGGGGGGGTGTGTTTTTTTTTTGAGGGAGGGGGTGTGGGGATGGGGATGGGGAGTAAGGGGGGGGGGGTAGAGGGGGAAGCGCGAAGGGGGGTGGGATAGTGTTTTCTTTATTTGCTGTTTTTTTTATTGGCTTTATTTTCGTTATTGTTGTTGTTATTATCACTATGGGTATGTTGTTTACAGTGTTGTTGTTTTTTTATTATTGTTATCTTTATCATTATCTTATCATTTCTTTATTACCCTGATCCTTATTAGTAATAATATCATTATTATCATTATCTACACTGTTACTGTTTACTTTTACTATTGCAAATATTGTTATTATTATCGATATTATCCTTATTGTTATCATCATCATTATCGCTATTGTTATTCTCATTATCAATATTATTATCATTATCAATATCATTATTATCATCGTTATAATTATTGTTATTATTATCATTATCATTATCATTATTACTATTATCATTATTATTATTATCATTATCATTATTATTTTCATTATTATCATTACCATTAATATTATCATCATTATCATTACCATGATCATTATCATCATCATCATCACTGTTATCATCATTACTATTATCATTACAATTATCTTTGTATTTGCCACGTCTTTCATAAGTCAAAAAATATATAAAAAATTATACAATTATGACTCATTTTTTAAGCTTCTATTCATAGGAGTTTTAAACATTTTATTATATTCATTGCATCAAAATAATCGTTAGATTAATTGTTACAACCCTCTAATACCATCGACATAAATTTGTTTTTATTCCTTGAAAATTTTTCATTCTAATTGCAGTTAATTAAGACTTACTCTGCCGTTTTTTTTTTTTTGTTGTTGTTGTTGTTGTTGTTGTTGTTTTGTTTGCTTGTTTTTATTTTTATTTTATTTTTATTTTTATTTTTTTTTTTGGGGGGGGGGTTTGTTTTTGTTTTCTATTTCCTTCTCTCCCTCTTCGTGAGACGAAAGACACGACATCAAAGGCAATGAGACGAAAAACTTAAAGATCAAACGCAACAAACCACCATCACTAATCACAACATCATCACTAACATATTTCACAACCATCACTAATCACAACATCATCACTAACATATTTCACAACCATCACTAATCACAACATCATCACTAACATATTTCACAACCATCACTAATCACAACATCATCACTAACATATTTCACAACCATCACTAATCACAACATCATCACTAACATATTTCACAACCATCACTAATCACAACATCATCACTAACATATTTCACAACCATCACTAATCACAACATCATCACTAACATATTTCACAACCATCACTAATCACAACATCATCACTAACATATTTCACAACCATCACTAATCACAACATCATCACTAACATATTTCACAACCATCACTAATCACAACATCATCACTAACATATTTCACAACCATCACTAATCACAACATCAATTATCAATAACATATTTCTTTGCAAAAACAAAGGTGTTCCTCCATCGAGTGATAGTCAACCCTTTTCCTCTCTTTTTTCTCCCACAAGAAAAATAAAATCATGAGAAATTAATTACACGGGACCGCAGGTGACAGCGTGACAGACATTCCCTGGCTATTTCTGGCTATTTCCAAAACACAAACATTTACACATCCAGCACAGTTGCTATTTTATTCCCCTTTCCCCGCGAAATATCTTCGGGTTTTGCAACTATTTCTCTCTGTCCTTTTTGTCTTTTTTTCTACGTGGAGGTCTACTGTTCTTTGCCCCTTTCTGTGAAATTAGTGTCTGTTTGTCTGTCTGTCTGTCTGTCTATGGATTTACATAAATTTATGTTATCTTTCGACTATTTCCGCCATATATTCTTCGCCTTAAAACTCTACAGCATCACGCTATTAAATCCTTCTATCTTTACACTCTTCACCCTTCTATCTTTCTATCCTTCCACGCTTCTGTCCTCTCATCCTTCATCCTTCCACACTTCACCATTATACCTTTCCATCCATCACTTTTCCACCCTTCCATCTTTCACCCCTTTACCTTTCCACCCTTCCACCCTTCCACCCTTCCACCCTTCCACCTTTCATATTTCCACCTTTCCCCATTCCGCCTTTTCCCTTTCCATCCTTAACCCTTTCACCCTTTCACCTTTTCCATCCTTCCCCCCTTCCACCTCTTTCCCTTTCCATCCTTCACCCTTTCATCCTTTCACCTTTTCCCTTTCCATCTTCCCCCCCTTCAACTCTTCCCCCCTTCCATCCTTCCCCCCTTTACCCTTTCCCTTTCCATCCTTCACCCTTTCACCCTTTCACCTTTTCCCTTTCCATTTTCCCCCCTTCAACTCTTCCACCCTTTCACCCTTCCCCCCTTCCACCCTTCCACCTTTCATATTTCCATCCTTCACACTTTCACCTTTTCCCTTTCCATCTTCCCCCCTTCAACTCTTCCCCCTTCCACCCTTTCACCCATCCACCCTTCCACCCTTCACCCTTTCCCTTTCCACCCTTCAACCCTTTCACCCTTTCACCTTTTCCCTTTCCATCTCCCCCCCTTCAACTCTTCCCCCCTTCCACTCCTTCCCCCCTTCCACCCTTCCCCTTTCCACCCTTTCCCTTTCATATTTCCATCCTTCCCCCCTTCACCCTTTCCCTTTCCATCCTTCACCCTTCCACCCTTCCACCCTTTCCCTTTCCATCCTTCACCCTTTCATATTTCCACCCTTCCCCCTTCCACCCTTCCCCCCTTCCACCCTTCCCCCCTCCCACCCTTATATGGCTTGAACACAGCGTCCTCCCTCCCTCCTCCAAAATGGCCGTCACCTTTCACCGATCTATAAAATATCCTGGAGAAATGCTGGCCGTTAGTCATGTTTCCCCAGCTCTCCCTTTTTTCTATTTCTCCCTCTCTCTCTCTTTCTTTCTTTCTTTCTTTCGCTCTCTCGGTCTCTCGCTCTCGGTCTCTCGCTCTCGGTCTCTCTCTCTCGGTCTCTCGCTCTCGCTCTCTCGCTCTCGCTCTCTCTCTCTCTCTCTCTCTCTCTCTCTCTCTCTCTCTCTCTCTCTCTCTCTCTCTCTCTCTCTCTCTCTCTCTCTCTCTCTCTCTCTCTCTCTCTCTCTCTCTCTTTCTT
>NC_091579.1:30578590-30601090 GCF_042767895.1 Penaeus vannamei
CCTCCCCCCTCTCCCCTTGCCCACTTCCCCTCTTCTCCCCTCTCTCCTTGCCCACTTCCCCCTCCTTTCCCCTCTTTTTTGCTCCACTTCCCCTCCTCTCCCCCTCTATCCCTTGCCCCACTTCCCCTCTTCTCCCCTCTCCCCTTGCCCACTTCCCCCTTCCTCTCCCCTCTTTCTTTGCCCACTTCTCCTCCTTTCCCTCTCTCCCCTCTCTCCTGCCCACTTCCCCTCCTCTCCCCTCTCCCCTTGCCCCACTTCCCCTCCTTTCCCTCTCTCTCCCTTGCCCACTTCCCCTCCTTTCCCCTTTCCCCTTGCCCACTTCCCCTCCTCTCCTCTTCCCTCTCCCTTGCCCACTTCCCCTCTCTCCCTTTTCCCTCGCTCCTTGCCCACTTCCCCTCCTTTCCCCTCTCCCCTTGCACCACTTCCCCTCCTTTCCCCTCTTCTCCTTGCCCACTTCCCCTCCCTCTCCCCTCTCCTCTTGCCCACTTCCCCTCCTCTGCCCTCTCTCCTTGCTCCACTTCCCCTCCTTCCTTCCCTCTCCCCTTGCCCACTTCCTCCTCCTCTTCCGCTCTCTCCTTGCCTCACTTCCCCTCCTTTCCCTCCCTCTCTCCTTGCCTCCACTTCCCCTCCTTTCCCCTCTCTCCTTGCTCCACTTCCCCCTCCTTTCCCTCTCTCTCCTTGCTCCACTTCCCCCTCCTTTCCCCTCTCCTCGTTGCCTACACTTCCCCCTTCCTCTTCCCCTCTCCTCTTTGCTCGCCCACTTCCCTTCCTTTCCCCTCTCCCTCTTGCCCACTTCCCCTCCTTTCTCCCTCTCTCCTTGCCCACTTTCCCCTCCTTCTCCACTCTCCTCTTGCCCATCTTCCCCTCCTCTGCCCTCTCCCTTCTCCTTGCCCACTTCCCCTCCTCTTCCCTCTCCCCTTGCCCACTTCCCCTCCTTTCCGCTCCCTCTCTCCTTGCCCACTTCTCCTCCTTTCCCCTCTCTCCTTGCCCACTTCCCTCCTTTCCCCTCTCTCCTTGCCCACTTCCCCTCCTTTCCCCTCTCTCCTTGCCCACTTCCCCTTCCTTTCCCCTCTCTCCTTGCCCACTTCCCCTCCTCTCCTCCCTCTCCTCCTTGCTCCACTTCCCCTCCTTCTCCCCTCCTCCCTCCTTGCCCACCTCCCCTCCTCTCCCCTTCCCCCTTGCCCACTTCCCCCTCCTTTCCCCTCTCCCCCTTGCCCCCCTTCCCCTCCTTCCCCCTCATTCCCCCTGAATCGCTCCTCCCTTTTCCCTTATTCCACTTTTCTTCCTCCTTTTCTTGGTTCGTATGCTCCTTCCTCACTCCCCTCTCCTCCTCCTTCAAAGTACCTCCTGTCCGACCCACCTCCTTGTGATTCACCACCCAAACCCACCTCTTTATGGCCCACCGCCTGGCGACCCACCTCCCCGACCAACGTTTCTGCAACCCACCTCTTCGTGACCCACCTGCCCGCCCCACATTTCTGCGACCCACCTCCCCAACCCACATACCAAACCCACCTCTTCGTGACCCACCTCCTCGCGACCCACCTCCTCGGCTCACCTCCCCAATCCACCTTTTCGTGACTCACCTCCCCGCCCCACTTCTCCAACCAACCTCTTCGTGACCCACCTCCCCTACCCACGTCCTCGCGACCCACCTCCCCAATCCACCTCTTCGTGACCCATCTCCCTGCACCATCTCCCCGGCCTACCTCGCCAACCCACCTCTTCGTCACCCACCTCCCCGGCCCAGCTCTTCGTGACCCACCTTCCCAACCTACTTCTTCGTGACCCACCTCCTCGCGACCCACCTTCTCGCGACCCACCTCCCCGGCCCAGCTCTTCGTGACCCACCTCCCTGCACCATCTTCCCGGCCCACATCTCCTTGCGACCCACCTCCCCGACCCACCTCCCTGCACCATCTCCCCGGCCCACCTCCGCAACCACCTCCTTGCGACCCACCTCCCCAACCCACCTCTCCAACCCACCTCCCCAACCCACCTCCCCGCACCACCTCCCCACACCACCTCCCCGCACCACCTCCCCACACCACCTCCCGCACCACCTCCCCAACCCACCTCCTCATGACCCACTTCGCCCACCTCGCCCACTCAAGCAGAGATCAAGACTCAGCCCCGTTACGTTCCCCCGCCGTTCAGGAACAACGAATCCCCGAAGAGAACCTCACAAACGCGCGTTATTCCTCCCCCCCCCTCTTGCCCTCCCTCTTGCCCCTCCCTCTGCCTCCTCTTGCCCCTCCTATTCGCCCCTCCCCTCCCCCTCCTATCCCCTCCCCATGGCTGCAGATACCCCCCTCTCCTTTTCCCTCCCTCTCCCCTCCTCCTTCCCCTCCTCCTCCCCCTTCCTTCCTCACTCCCCCTTCCTTCCTCCTTCACCTCCTCCTCCTCCTCCTCCTCCCCTTCCTCCTTCACCTCCTCTCTCCTCCGCGCTTCCCCTTCCTCCTTCATCTCCTCTTCCCCTCCTCCGCGCTTCCCTTCCTCCTTCACCTCTTCCTCCCCCTTCCCCCTCCTCCTCCCCCACCATAAGTAGAGAAATTTCCTTCCCCTTCTTCTCCCTTACCTCCCCTACCCCCACCCAACCCTCTCCAACCCACACCCATTCCCGCCCATTTCTCCTTCTCCTTTGGAATATCCACTCATGAATTTCCCATTCCTTGAGCGGAAATGTGGTCCCCTCCGCCCTTCTCCCCTCCCCTCCCCCACGCCCCTTTCCTCTTCCCTTCACCCTCTCCCTCACCCTCCCTCCCATTCCCTCTCCCCTCCCCTCTCTGCCCCTTCCCTCACCCCCCTCCTCCCATCCCCCTCATCCTCCCTCTCATCCCCATCCGCCCCTCTCCCCTACTCCCATCCTCCTCCCATATTCCGTCCCTCCCCCTCCCTCCCTCTCCTCACCCTCACCCTCAGCTCCTCCCTCCCTCCCTCCCTCCTCATCCTCGCTCCTCCCTCCCTTCACCCTCCTCCCATCCCCCTCCCTCTCACCCTCCTCCCTCTCCCCTCCTCTCCCTCAACCTCCTCACCATCCCCCCTCATCCCATCCTCCATCCCCCTCTCTCACCCTCAACCTCCTCCCATCTTCCTCCCATCCCCCTCCATCCCTTCCCCTCCCCTCATCCTCTCCCTCTCCACCCTTTCCCCCTCATCCCCCCCCCTTCCCTCCATCTTGTCCACCGAGCGACGTCTGTATCGCGGATTCGAAAGAGCTCTGGCGGCGACAAATGGTTCTCGTCTCGTGGAAGGGCGTGCGTGTAACACACAAATAACCACATCCTCGTACCGTATTTTTTTTTTTTTTTTATGAATTGAGAATAAAAGATGTGAGTGTGGGTGTTTTTTATGTGATTTGAGATTAAAAGATGTGGGCGTGCATGTAACACACAAACAACCACATCCTCGAACCGTATTTTTTTTTTTTTTCTTCTTTTTATGAATTGAGAATAAAAGATGGGGGTGTGCGTTTTTTTTATATGAATTGAGGATATAAGATGGGGGTGTAAGTAGTGTGTGTGCGTTTTTTATTATGAATTGAGAATAAAAGATGTGGGCGTGCATGTAACACACAAACAGCCACATCCTCCCACCGTATTTTTTTTTTTTTTTTGTATGAATTGAGAATAAAAGATGTGGGCGTGCGTGTAACACACAAACAACCACACCCTCGCACTTTTTTTTTTTTATGAATTGAGAATAAAAGATGGGGGCGTGTGCGCTTATATATATATATATATATATATATATATATATATATATATATATATATATATATATATATATATATATATATATATATTTTTTTTTTTTTTTTTTTTTTTTTTTTTTTTTTATGAATTGAGAATAAAAGATGTGGGTGTGCGTGTAACACACAAACAACCACATCCTCACACCGTATATATATATATATATATATATATATATATATATATATATATATATATATATTTTTTTTTTTTTTTTTTTTTTTTTTTTTTTTATGAATAGAAAATAAAAGATGTCTGTGTGCATGTAACACACAAACAACCACATCCTCACACCGTATATATATATATATATATATATATATATATATATATATATATATATATATATATATTTTTTTTTTTATGAATTGAGAATAAAAGATGTGCGTGTGTGTGTGTTTTATATATATATATATATATATATATATATATATATATATATATATATATATATATATATATATATATATATATATATATATATATATATGAATTGAGAATAAAAGATGTGGGTGTGCGTTTTTTTTTTATGAATTGAGAATAAAAGATGTGGGCGTGCATGTAACACACAAACAGCCACATCCTCGTACCGTTTTTTTTTTTTTTTTATGAATTGAGAATAAAAGATGGGGGCGTGTGTTTTTTTATATGAATTGAGGGGGTGTGCGTAGTGTGTGTGTTTTTTATATGAAATGAGAATAAAAGATGTGGGCGTGCATGTAACACACAAACAACCACATCCTCGCACCATATATATGTATTTTTTTATGAATTGAGAATAAAAGATGTGGGTGTGCGTAGTGTGTGTATTTTTTAAGTGAATTAAGAATAAAAGATGTGGGTGTATGTGTTTTTATATGAATTGAGAATAAAAGATGTGGGTGTGCGTTTTTTTATATGAAATGAGAATAAAAGATGTGAGCGTGCGTAGTGTGTGTGTCTGTGGGTGTCGGTGGGTGGGGTTGTGTGTTTCTGTGTATGTGTGTGGGGGTGTAAGTGTGTATGTGGGGGGTGGGGGGGGGGGACTGTGTGTGTGTGTGTGATTATATCTGTGTGTGTGTGTGTGTGTGTGTCTATGTGTGTGGCGTGTCTGTGTCTGTGCGTGTCTGTGTCTGTGTGTGCGTGTGAGTGTGTGTCTGTGTGTGTCTATGTGTGTCTATGTGTGTGGCGTGTCTGTGTCTGTGTGTGTCTGTGTCTGTGTGTGCGTGTGAGTGTGTGTCTGTGTGTGTTTGTGTGTCTGTGTCTGTGTCTGTGCGTGTCTGTGTCTGTGTGTCTCTGCGTGTCTGTGTCTGTGTGTGGGCGTGTCTGTGTCTGTGTGTGTGTGTGTGCGTGTCTGTGTGTGTTTGTGTGTGTCTGTGTGTGTGTGTGTATGTATGTGCGTGTGCTTGTGTGCATTAATCGCACGTATCCAACTCTCTTTTCATCTCTCCAATCGTTATCTGGGACGAGTGTCACTCCCCCAGCCGTGGATGGACCCCCCCTTCCATACCTCTCTTCACCCCATCAGCCTGATCAAACAGACCCCCACCCCACCCCCACCCCACCATTGGGCCCCAGATCCATTTTCCTGCCATCCTATCCCCCGCCATTTTCCCCCACACCCCTCCGAAATTCTCCCCCACACACCGGAGACATTAGCCGACAAGCCTCCTTTTCCTCCCCTGACACGGCAATGTACTCTCTCTCCTTTTTCCCCCGTTCTCTCTCCCCTCAACCGCTCCTTCTTTCCTCTCCCCCGTTTCTCCCCTACCGTCTCTCCTTCCTTTCCTCTCCCCCGTTTCTCCCCTACCGCTCCTTCTTTCCTCCCCTCCCCCCCAACTCTCCCCTCCTCCTCATCCATTCCCCCCCCCCCCCCTTTCCCTACGTGTCTGTCAATACTCGAGTACATTGTCTTTGCAATATCCTGATTGGCTCTCGATTGAACTACTTGTTGATCACACGCACAACCCCGGCGCTGCAACCATCACCGGGCGAAACAGCCGTCTGTCAGGGTGCACTCCAGCGTCAACGATGGCCGGTGGAAAGTCACACGGAACGCGAGGGTTCTCAAGCGGCTGTTCCTTTGGAGTTGCTCCCCCTTCCCCCTCCCTCCCCTTCCTCTATCTCTCTCTCTATCTCTCTCTCTCTCTAGCTGTTCCTAATACCCCTCCCCTTCCCCCTCCCTCCCCTCCTCTATCTCTCTCTCTCTCTCTAGCTGTTCCTACATCACCCCCAACCCCACCCCCCCGCTTATCTCCTCCACCCTCCTTCCCCCCCCCTTGGTCTGCGGTTATTCTGTTACTTCATTATTCGTTATGTTGTTGATTAATTTATTGTTTCATGCGCGGAGGCAGGCGGTCTGGAGGTGGAAATGGTGTTTGTTTTGCTGTTTCTCTCTATTCCCATTATTTGTATATGCTGTGTACATCCTCTCTGCCTCTCATTTTATCTCCCTCTATCTTTTTACCTATCTATCTATCCCCTCTTCTACATGTCTCTCATTTTATCTCCCTCTATCTTTTTACCTATCTGTCTATCCATCTATATCTATCTATATATCTTCCATATACATATATCTGTCAGACAGACAGACTGACAGAGACAGCGAGAGACAGAGACAGACAGACAGATAGACAGAAAGACAGACAGACGGAAGACAGAGACAAAGACACCGACAGAGACAGACAGACAGATAGACAGAAAGACAGACAGACAGAGATAGCGACAGAGACAAACAGACAAACAGACAGATAGACAGAAAGACAGACAGACATAGAGAGAGACAGAGAGAGACAAAGAAACAGAGACAGCAACACCGACAGAGAGAGCGAGAGTGAAGGAAGAGAGAGAGAGAAAGAGAGAGAGAGAGAGAGAGAGCAAATCCCTAAAAGATATTAAGCCAAACTCTTTAATATAACATCAGTTCGACCTCCCTACCCCTCCCATCCCTCCCTCCCTCCCTCCCATCCCTCCCCCTTCCCTCCCTTCCTCCCATCCCTCCCATCCCCACCATTCCCCCTGGTACACATTGTTTACCATTTTCTGAGGACTGAGCTGTAGGGATTTCCAGTGCCACTCTGCTGCTCGTGTGCTATTGCTTGCGTTCGAAATGTTGCAAATAGAGAATGCAACGGCGCCGGAGCTTGCAACATAAAGGCGCTTGTATGTTAATATTCAAATTACCTACTTGACTGTGCACGGCAACAGTCAGCCGCGTGATCCTATTTCGGTTGTTTGGTCCTTTCTCTTTATTGGGTTTTTCTTATTATTTTCATAATGGAGTTTGTGTGTAGATACAGAGAAAGAGAGAGAGAGAGGGGGGGGGGGGGAAGGAGAGAGAGAAAGACAGAGAGAGAGATAGAGAGAGAGAGGGGGGGAGAGAGGGACAAAGGGAAGGAGAGGTAGAGAGGAAGGGAGAGGGAAGGAGGGATAGAGAGGAAGGGAGAGGGAGAGAGAGAGAGAGACAGAGAGAGAGAAAGAGAGAGAGAGAGAGAGAGAGAGAGAGAGAGGAGAGAGAGAGAGAGAGAGAGAGAGAGAGAAAGGGGGGAGGGGAGAGAGGGACAAAGGGAAGGAGAGGTAGAGAGGAAGGGAGAGGGAAGGGGAGGGATAGAGAGAGAGAGAGAGAGGGGGGGGGGGGGGGGGAGAGGGACAAAGGGGAAGAGAGAGGGCAGAGAGGAAGGGAGAGGGAAGGAGGGATAGAGAGAGAGAGAGAGAGAGGGGGGGGGGGAGGGACAAAGAAGGGGAGAAGGAGAGGTAGAGAGGAAGGGAGAGGGAAGGAGGGATAGAGAGAGGGAGAGGGATAGAGAGAAAGGAAGGGGGAGCGGTAGGGAAGGAGGGAGACGGAAGAAGGGATAGAGAGAGGGAGAGAGCGAGGGGGACAAAGGGGAGAAGGAGAGGTAGGGAGGGAGGGATAGAGAGAGAGGGAGAGGGAAGGAGAGGGAGAGAGAGAGAGAGAGAGATGAAAAACAGAGACACAATTTCAGACAAACAGACAGAAAGATAGAGACACAAGCATAAGCGATTAGTAGAAAAGAAAATCAAACAGGAAAACAAACAGGATTAAGCAACTTCCTCAACTAACCCCACCCGAAAATAAAAGAGATAGAGAGAGAGAGAGAGACAGACAGAGAAAGTGAGAGAGAAAGACAGACAGACAGAGAGAAAGTGAGAGAGAGAGAGAGAGACAGACAGACAGAGAAACAGACAGACAGACAGACAGACAGACAGACAGACAGACAGACAGACAGAGAAACAGACACAGAGACATACATAGAGACAGAGAGAAAAAGACAGAGACAGACCAACAACCAGACCAAACAACCAGACAGAGAAAAAAGAAAAAGAGAGAGAGCAAAGAGAGACAGACCAACAACCAGACAGAGAAATAGAAAAAGAAAAGAAACAGCAAAACCACCGAGATAAAGCACAAGACAGACCCACATATATACACCGCCCCGTCACACTGATAAAGAAGAGAGTTGTCGCCCTTCCTCAGCTATTGTCCCCGGCCCTTGACTCGTCGTGTATGAAATGTATGGCAATTTTGCTTAATAGCCCATGTGGGCAACGGACCGGCGGGGGGAACACAGAACTCGTAAGGACTTTATGTGACGTAAATGTGGCTCTGTTTCTCTCCCGCTGCGATTTCTTGGGGGGAGGAAGGAGGAAGGAGGAGGAAGAGGAGGGGGAAGAGGAGGAGGAAGAGATGGAGGAAGAGGGGAAAGAGGGAGAGGAGGAGGAGGAGGAGGAGGGGGAATAGGTAGAGGGGGAGGAGGAGGAAAGAGAGAGGGAGGAAGAGAAGGGGGAGAGAAGCTGAGGAAGAGGAGGAAGGAGGAAGGGGGGAAAGAGGGAGAGGAGTTGAGAGAAGAGATGTGGAAGGGAAGAGATGATGGAGGAAGAGGGGAAAGAGGGAGAGGAGGAGGAAGAGGGGAAAGAGGGAGAGGAGGAGGAAGAGATGGAGGAATAGGGGAAAGAGGGAGAGGAGGAGGAAGAGGGGAAAGAGGGAGAGGAAGAGGAAGAGGGGAAAGAGGAAGAGGAGGAGGAAGAGACAGAAGAAAGAGGGGGAAAGAGTGAAGAGGGGAAAGAGGGAGAGGGGAGAGGAGGAATAGGTAGAGGGGGAGGATGAAGAGGGAAGAAGAAGAGGAGAGATAGAGAGTAAAGGGGGAGGAGGAGGAGAGAGAGATAGAGGGGAGGAAGAGGGAGAGAGAACTAGGATGAGGGGGTGGAGGAGAGGGAACAGGAGGAGAAGTAGGGGGAAGAGGAGAGAGAGAGTAAAGGGGGAGGAGGAGGGGGAACAGGAGGAGGAGAGAGAGAGAGAGAGTAAAAGAGGAGAGAAAGAGTAAAGGGTGGAGGAGGAAAAATAAAGAGAGTAAAAAGGGAGGAGAGAGAAAGAGTGAAGAGGAAGGAGGAGGGAAAGAGAAGAAAGAGATTAAAGAGGGAGGAGGAGGAAGAGAGAGGAGGGAATGGGAGGAGAGAGGGAGGGAGAGAAATGGATGAGAAGTGGGAGGGAAAGTAAGGGAGAGAATGAGGGAAAAGAAGGAAGAGAGAGGGAGACAAAGAAGAGGAGAGAGGACGAGGGAGAAATAGAGAGACAAGGAGAAAGACAGACAGAATGGCAGATGTAATTTGAAAGAGGAAAATAGCTGAAAGGCAGATAGAAAATGAAGAGAAACAGAGAATGGGAAGAGAAAGAACGAGGAAATTAGAGAAGAGATAGAGAGGGGGGAGTGAAGGAGGAATGAGAGAGGGGGGGTGGGAGTGAGGGAGAAAGAGAGAGAGGGGGGGGGAGTGAGGGAGAAAGAAAGTAAGAGAGTGTGAGAGAGAAAGGAAGAGAGAGGGGGGTAGGAGGGAGAGAGTGAGAAAGAAAGAGAAAGAGAGAGAGAGAGACATGGAGAAAAAGAAAGAGGAGAGGGTTGATAGAAACAAGGAGACAGAAAAAAATAGGATTTTTCACACTCAAGAAAAAGAGTTAACAAAACGCTTTTGAGAATGCAAAGATGTATATACACATATACAACCATGTAGGAATTGAGAAAGAAAGAGAGGAAACAAGAAGGAAAAAATAACAAACAGAAATCACACTACCCTTCCCAAATAGTCAAAAACAAAATCGATAAGAAATTACCAATAAATAAACAGGCCTATACATCCATGAAAGATATTCTTCACCAAGAATATTCACCAAAGAATTGTTCTGGAATAGACAAGCCTTGATGCCCGCCCTCGAGAGCAAAGCCTTCAAACCCGCCCTCGAGAGCACATCACTGCGGCAGACTAAGGTGTAACAACAGGAAGTGCAGAGGAAAAAGTGGAAGAGTGTTTTTGTTTTCTTATTTTTCTAACTACTCACGCAAATATATATATCTATCTATAGATGCAATTGAAGGATAGCTAGAGAGATAGATATGGATACAGAGTATTTATATATGTGTTCATATATGTACATGTATATATAGGCATATACATGTAAATAAATGTAAAGATAGATGATTTATACACACACACATATATGTATATATATACATACATACATACATCCATATATATATATATATATATATATATATATATATATATATATATATATATATATATATATACATATATATATATATATATATATATATATATATTTATATATATATAGGAGAGAGTAGGAGAGAGAGAGAGAGAGAGAGAGATGAGAGAGAGAGAGAGAGAGAGAGAGAGAGAGAGAGAGAGAGAGAGAGAGAGAGAGAGAGAGACAGAGAGACATGCATAAGAGACAGTAGACATTATATGAGACAGACAGAGAGAGAGAAGAGAGAGAGAGAGAGAGAGAGAGAGAGAGAGAGAGAGAGAGAGAGAGAGAGAGAGAGAGAGAGAGAGAGAGAGAGAGAGAGAGTGGGAGAGAGGGGGGGGGGGGGGGGGGGGGGGGAGAAAGAGAGAGGAGGAGGAGGAGAGGGGGAGAGAGTAATAGAGTAATTGAGGAGAGGCAGAGAGAGAGATAGTGGGGGGGGGGGGATGAAAATGAAAGAGAGCTGAGGGTGGTGGGAGGGAGCAGGAAGAGAGGAAAAGAGCTGAGAGAGAGAGGGGGGGGGAAGAGAAAAGAGAGATGAAAAGAAAGAGAGAGAGGGAGGGGGAAGAAAGAGAAAAGAGAGAGAGAGAGAGGGATCAAAATGAAAGAGAGAGAGAGGAGGGAGGAGGGGGAAAGAGATAATAGAGTAAGAGTGGGAGAGAGAGTGGGGGGAGAGAGGGATAAAAATGAAAGAGAGAGAGGGATGTGGGAGGGAGAGGAAGAGAGAGGAGAGAGAGAGAGAGAGAGAGATGAAAGTGAAAGAGAGAGAGACAGAGTGAGAGAGAGAGGAGGAGCAGGGAGGAGGGACAGAAAGAGTAATAGAATAAGAGAGAGAGGCAGAGAGAAAGTGGGGAGGAGAGAGGGAGAGAGAGGGGTGTGGGAGGGAGAGGAAGAGAGGAAGAGAGGGAGAGAGAGAGGGAGGGAGAAGAGAGGAGGAAAGGAAGAAAATAGGGAGTGAGCGAGGGAGACAGATGTTAAGAGAGAGAGAGAGAGAGAGAGAGAGAGAGAGAGAGAGAGAGAGACAGATAGCAATGGACAGATAAAAGCAGTGAGATAAAAGTGCAGGCAAACGGACAAGCAAAGAAAGAACGAGAGACAGAAAGATAAAATTTTTGTAAAATTAGAGTAGACGAAAACGCATTTGTGTGTATTGCTGAGAGAGAGAAAGAGAGTGAGAGTGGGTTTGGGGTTTGGCAGTTAGTTACAGAAGAGAGAGAAAGAGGGACGAGCGGGGGAGGTGGGAGAAGGAGGACCAAAGAGTTAAAAAAAGAGGAAGAAAGAAAGAGAGGAGGAACGAAGAAAAGGAAAGAGTGAGAGGGTGGGTGAAGGGAGGAAGGGAGAGAGTAGGAGAGGGAGAAAGAGACAGAGAGATACAAAGGGAGAGAGAGATAGGGGAGGTTGTTAGAGAGAGAGGAGAGAAAGAGGGGGAAGGGGAGAGGGGAGAAGGGAATAGAGAGGGGGGGAGAGACAGACAGACAGACAGAGGGAGGAAAAATAAGAGTAGGAAAGAAAAAAGAGAGGAGATAAGTAAAAGAAAGAACGAGGAAGACAAAATCATCATACAAATAATAACAGGACCTGATACTGTGTGGAAAAGGGCCTTTGTGTACAAGTATATTTTTTTATCGTAAAACTGTTTTGTTTTTTTGTTTTTTTTTGTTTTAATCTGCATCTCAAAGACTCGCGATGGATCTGCGTGTGTCTGTCTGTGAACGAATGCGTGTCTGTGCTCGACATGTGTCTGTAGCAGGCAAATCACTTCGACTCACATCAGGTCGATCTCTCGCGCCTTGGGTCGTGTGCTCACCAGGTCATTCGCAAACCTTTCGGGGGAGATTCGCGTCGCAGAAGCACTGATCGCGCCTGTGTTTATGCTTGACAGATCACACTGACTTTTTTTTGCTTTTGTATGACACTGGGTTTCTGGGTCGTCCGTGGGTAATTTTTTTTATTTTTTTCAAGACTTCGTTTTTTTTATTGTATTTATTCTTGTTTATTTTTATTTATTTTATATTCGTTTTTTTACATGCAAAAAACGTTTGATTCGCGAGTTAGTTTTGCGCCGGATTCACTTCACTCGGGAATCAGTGATTTTTCGGGTTTTGTGGAGCCTTTTTTGATTATTTTTTTGATGGATGACTTGGTATCTGAAATCTCCCTTTTTCCTCGCAGCCGGAGGCGCTCGTGCGCCCATTCACGCCCACACCGAGCCCCTTCTCCCAGCCCGTCCCGCCCACTTCGCTCTGTTTTAAGCGTTGCGTCACAGGCCTGTCTCCTGGCGCCCACTCGAGGCCCACGCAGCGAGCGGCCGTCGCGCCCATTCCTCCCTGGGCGGCCTCGAGACTCGCCTGCGGGCGTAGGCGCCTTGCGAAGCGCCGCCGCCGGGTCCTTTCGGGGCCGCTGTCCTCGCAGGCGTGCCCTCTCGGACGGGGCGGAATGCTGCCCTACGCCCCTGGCGTGCCCCGCCCCCCCTAATGCCCCGCCCCGCCCCGCCCCCGCCCTGCCAGCTGGTGGTGCACGTGGTGTGACTCACCGAGAAGATCCTGCTGCCACGACGGCGACACTGACGGCGGTGGCGGTGAATACACTCCCGCGTCACATCGCGTCACGACACCCGCGCCGTGGCTGACCAAGCCGTCCACTGCCGTGGGCGGCGCGGGCGTGCCACGTGCGGCCCACATGGCCTCGCTATGGCCGCGGCGTCCCCGCCGGTGCACTGCCGGAGGCCCACTGGAGGAATGCCGGGGCGCGCCACTCGTGGTCCAGCTGTGGTCGCGGCGCTGCCACGTCGCCCCAGGATCAATACGATCACCCGCCCTGCACCGCCTTCAATGGCAACGCCGGCTGGAGCCAGGCGCCGAGCCCCTACAGTTGGCCCGGCGCCGTGGAGCCCTTAAGGGAACCCTTAGGCCGTGATGAGCCCGCCCACGCCCACCTCCCTCCTCACCGCGCCCGCCCTTCTGTACGCCCTGCTTGAGGACAACCGCCGCACGAGCAGCGCCTCTCCGTCTGTCGCTCCTTGGGCGCCCGCTGGCCCCTCCCGAGCATCAGGTCAGCCTCCTTGGCTGCTGCTGAGGCCTTCTCGTCTCACGCTCTAGTAAACCCCGTCTCTCTATCTATCTATCTCTATCTGTCTATCTATCCCCCTCTCTTTTCAACACACACATTCACTCATAACTTTTCCTCCTCTCTCTCTCTCTCTCTCTCTCTCTCTCTCTCTCTCTCTCTCTCCCTCTCTCTCTCTCTCTCTCTCTCTCTCTCTCTCTCTCTCTCCTTATCCCATACATCAAGATAAGTTCATTCGCCTTATCTTTCACCAGTATCAGATTTTATAATGAAAGGTTATTTCCAAAATAGAATTGCATTGTCCCAAATTATTAGTCCTGATAAAAGTTTTTCCTCGTTAGCTTAAGTTAATGACTGACTTTGTCCCTTGAAGCATTCGAGTGTTCAATGACTTCCCTCGGTCTTACAGAAAATAAATCGTCTGCATTTTTGTATCTTTATCTTTTTTAAATGGAGACGGGAAAGCATCTGACTTATTCTGTCTTACGTTTCACTATGTATATATCACTATCGTCAATATTCTTCATTTCATTATCACCGGGTTACTAAGACAAGGTCGCGGTCGATATCCCCCATGTACTAAGTTGAAGGGGACTGGCATCAAAGCGAGGTCACGCCCTGGTTCCGATTCGAGGTCACGACGGCGTCTGGCCCCTCCGGCATCCGAGGTCATCGCCCTGGGGCCAGACACACTTCCCCCCACGTCTTCCTCGACGCAACTCGGGTCATTCCTCACGCCCAGGCCAACTTAATCGGATCTTGGACTCTATCGGTTCGCCATTATTGAAACGCCAGACCGAGAAGCACCCCGAGTCCGGACGCGCCACAAGCACCCACACTCATTGGGCGACGGGGATGCTTTCGTCACGGGTCAGTCTGTCGCCACGGCGCAAAAAAATCGAGGGAAGGCCGATCTATTAGCAGGCGGCTCTCGACTGCCTTCCTCTCTCTCTCCCTTCCTGCACTTCCCCGTCTCGAGCTCCCACTTGCTGGTTCGGAACGCTGAGGAAACGTTCATTCTCAACATTCCTTTCCCGACTGTTTTCTCGTCGGAAAGTCTCGTTCACAGCACGTACTGCTTGTCCGTCTCAGCCTACTATCCCAGCCTTCGCCCCGGGCTTAATTAGCTCTTATTTCACACGAGAGAGAGAAAAAAAAAGATAAATTCCAGATAGGAATTCCTTCTTCATTAACTCCCCATTCTTTCCCCTCTCTTCTTCTATTTCATCTCCCTCTCTCATAAATCCTCCGGCCTCCTTTCTCCCCCTCTCCCACTCCTGTTCGAGATTCGAGTGAGCGCTTTCCTTCAAATCCTGAGGAACTCGCGGGTGAAATAGCTTAGCGTCGACGTATCCCACGCTCTCCGAGGGTGACAAATCCTTCTCTCGGGGACCTGAACTATCAAAAAGTGCGGTAAAGTGCGGTGCTAAAATAAAATACGATAAACGACGTGGTAAACAACCCAACATACACGCCAGGCAACCACATGGACCGCCTCATGACCACCACCTACGGCCAAACATGGAACAGACGACGACGGCGACGACGACGAGAAGTGGAGACGAGAGAAGAACAGCAATTATGCTCCCTTCTGCATTAGTCCTGGAGGCAATAACATCGGGTCGTTATGCCTCATGGCCCTTGCCGGAGTACCACACGCTGCCTTGGTAAAGAGGGGGGATGGGGGTGAGGGTATGCGGAGAGGGGAGAGGGAGAGGAATGGGGAAAGAAAGGGAAGAGGAATGGGGGAAAGAAAGGGAGATGAGAGAAGGGACGCGTCAAAGAAGGGAGGAAAAGGAATTAAGAAGAAAAAAAAGATGAAAAGGTGGTGGAAAGATTCCTTGGTGGACTTTGAAGCAAAGGAAATAGATGGAAAGTGGGGGAGGAGGGAAAAGGAGAGAATCAGTGATGGGTAGGGGAAGACGGCATAAAGAAGGGAGGGGAAGAAAGGGGAAGGAGAGGAGGAGGGAGGGAGAATAAGGGGGGTAGGGGAGGAAGGGGAAGGAGAGGAGAGAGGGAGGAAGGGATTGAGGGGAGGGGGAGGAAGGGAAGGGAGAAGAGGGGGAGGAAGCATAAGGAGGGGAGGGGGGGAGGAAGGGGAAGGAGGAGAGGGGGAGGAAGGGAAGGAGGAGAGTGGGAGGAGGCATAAGGGAGGAGAGGGAGGAAGGGAAGGAGAAGAGGGGAAGAAAGCATAATGAGGGGAGGGGGAGGAAGCATAAGGAGGGAAGGGAAGGAAGGGGGAAAGAGGGGGGAGGAAGGGGAAGGAGTGGAGGGGGGAGGTAAGGGGAAGGGAGTGGAGGGGGAGGGAAGGGAAGGAGGGGGAGGGGGAGGAAGGGAAGGAGGAGAGAGGGGAGGAAGGGAAGGAAGAGAGAGGGGAAAGAGGGGAAGGAGGGGTGAGGGGAAGGAGGGGAAGGAGGAGAGGGGGAGGAAGGGGGAAGGAGGGGAGGGGGAGGAAGGAGAAGGAGGGGGAGGGGGAGGAAGGGGGAAGGAGAAGAGGGGGAGGAAGCATAAGGAGGGAAGAGGGAGGAAGCATAAGGAGGGGAGGGGGAGGAAGCATAAGGAGGGGGAGGGGGAGGGGAAGAGGAAGGAGGGGAGGGGGAGGAAGGGGAAGGAGGGGAGGGGGAGGAAGGGGAAGGGAGAGGAGGGGGATGAAGGGGAAGGGAGGGAGAGGGGGAGGAAGGGGGAGGAGGAAAGGGGAGGGGGGAAGGAGGGGAGGGGGAGGAAGGGAAGGAGGGGAGGGGGAGGAAGGGGAAGGGAGGGGGAGGAGGAGGGAGGGGAATGGATGGGAGGGGGAGGGGAAGGGGAAAGAGGGGGAGGGGAAGGAAGGGGAAGGAGGAGAAGAAGGGGAGGAAGGGAAGGGAAGGGAAGGAGGGGAGGGGGGAGGAAGAATAAGGAGAGAGAAGGGGAAGGAATCATAAGGAAACGAGTAGGGAAGGGAACACAAGCAGAGAAGATAGAAGAAGCATAAAAAAAAGAAGGGTGCCAGCTAGGGAATCGCTATCGTCGCCATAAAGAAGGGAACTGAAAAAATAACGAATGGCGAGCGTTGCGAGGGGAGGGGGAGGAAGGGGAAGGAGGGGGAGGGGGGAGGAAGGGGAAGGAGGGGAGGGGGAGGAAGGGGGTAAGGAGGGGAGGGGGAGAAGAAGGAGGGGAGGGTGGAAGGGGAAGGAGGGGAAGGGAAGGAAAGAGTGGGTGAGGGAAGGGAGAGGGAGGGGAAGGGAAGGAGGAGGAGGGGGAGGAAGGGGAAAGAGGGGAGGGGGAGGGAAGGGGAAAGAGGGGAGGGGGAGGAAGGGAAGGAGGGGAGATGAAGGAAGGGGAAGGAGGGGAGGGGGAGGAAGGGGAAGGAGGGGAGGGGAGGAAGGGAAGGAGGGGGGGGAGGGGAAGGAGGGGAGGGAGGGGAGGAAGGGAAGGAGGGGAAGGAGGGGAGGAAGGGAAGGAGGGGAGGGGGAGGAAGGGAAGGAGGGAGATGAAGGAAGGGGAAGGAGGGGAGGGGGAGGAAGGGGAAGGAGGGGAGGGGGAGGAAGGGGAAGGAGGAGAGGGGGATGAAGGGAAGAGGGAAGGGGGGAAGGGGAAGGAGGGAGAGGGGGAAGAAGGGAAGGAGTGGAGGGGGAGGAGGAGGGAAGGAGAAGAGGGAGAGAAAGCATAAGGAGGGGAGGGGAGGAAGGGGAAGGAGGGGAGGGGGAGGAAGGGGAAGGAGGGGAGGGGGAGGAAGGGGAAGGAGGAGAGGGGGAGGAAGGGGAAAGAGGGGAGGGGGAGGAAGGGGAAAGAGGGGGAGGGGGAGGAAGGGAAGGAGGGGAGATGAAGGAAGGGGAAGGAGGGGAGGGGGAGGAAGGGGAAGGAGGGGAGGGGGAGGAAGGGAAGGTGGGGAGGGGGAGGAAGGGAAGGAGGGGGAGGGGAGGAAGGGAAAGAGGGGAGGGGGGGAGGAAGGGGAAAGAGGGGAGGGGGAGGAAGGGAAGGAGGGAGAGGGGAGATGAAGGAAGGGGAAGGAGGGGAGGGGGAGGAAGGGGAAGAAGAGGGGAGGGGAGGAAGGGGAAGGAGGGAGGGGGGAGGAAGGGAAGGAGGGGAGGGGGAGGAAGGGAAGGAGGGGAGGGGGAGGAAGGGAAGGAGGAGGGAGGAAGGGGAAAGAGGGGGGGGAGGAAGGGGGAAAGAGGGGAGGGGGAGGAAGGAAGGAGGGGAGATGAAGGGAAGGGGAAGGAGGGGAGGGGGAGGAAGGGAAGGAGGAAGGGGGAAGGAGGGGAGGGGGAGGAAGGGAAGGAGGGGAGATGGAAGGAAGGGAAGGAGGGGAGGGAAGGAAGGGGAAGGAGGGGAGGGGGAGGAAGGGAAGGAGGGGAGGGGGAGGAAGGGGAAGGAGGAGAGGGGGAGGAAGGGGAAGGAGGGGAGGGGGAGGAAGGGGGAAGGAGGGGAGGGGGAGGAAGGGAAGGAGGGAGGGGGAGGAAGGGAAGGAGGGGAGGGGGAGGAAGGGAAGGAGGGGAGGGGGAGGAAGGGAAGGGAGGGAGGGGGAGGAAGGGGAAAGAAGGGAAGGAGGGGGAGATGAAGGAAGGGGAAGGAGGGGAGGGGAAGCAAGGGGAAGGAGGGGAGATGAAGGAAGGGGAAGGAGGGGAGGGGGAGGAAGGGGAAGGAGGGAGGGGGAGGAAGGGAAGGAGGGAGGGGGAGGAAGGGAAGGAGGGAGGGGAGGAAGGGGAAGGAGGAGGAGGGGGAGGAAGGAAGGAGGGGAGAGGGTGGAAGGGGAAGGAGGGGAGGAGGAGGAAGGGAAGGAGGGGAGGGGGAGGAAGGGGAAGGAGGGGAGGGGGAGGAAGGGGAAGGAGGGGAGGGGGAGGAGGGGAAGGAGGGGAGGGAGGGGAGGAAGGGAAGGAGGGGAGGGAGGGGAAGGAGGGGAGGGAGGGGAGGAAGGGAAGGAGGGGAAGGAGGGGAGGAAGGGAAGGAGGGGAGGGGGAGGAAGGGGAAGGAGGAAAGGGGGAGGAAAGGGAAGAGGGGGGGGAGGAAGGGGAAGGAGAGGGAGGGGGAGGAAGGGGATGGAGGGAGGGGAGGAAGGGAAGGAGGGAGGGGGAGGAAGGGGAAGGAGGGGAGGAGGAGGAAGGAGGAAGGAGGGGAAGGGAGGAGAGGGGAGGAAGGGAAGGAGGAGAGGGGGAGGAAGGGAAGGAGGGGAGGGGGAGGAAGGGAAGGAGGAGAGGGGGAGGAAGGGAAGGAGGGGAGGGGGAGGAAGGGGAAGAGGGGAGGGGGAGGAAGGGAAGGAGGGGAGGTGAAGGGAAGGGGAAGGAGGGGAGGGGGAGGAAGGGGGAAGGAGGGGAGGGTGGAGGAAGGAAAGGAGGGGAGGGGGAGGAAGGGGAAGGAGGGGAGGGGAGGAAGGGGAAGGAGGGGAGGGGGAGGAAGGGAAGGAGGGAGGGGGAGGAAGGGAAGGAGGGAGGGGGAGGAAGGGGAAGGAGGGGAGGGGAGGAAGGGAAGGAGGGGAGATGAAGGAAAGGGAAGGAGCGGAGGGGGAGGAAGGGGAAGGAGGGGAGGGGGAGGAAGGGGAAAGAGGGAGGGGGGAGGAAGGGAAGGAGGGGAGGGGGAGGAAGGGGAAAGAGGGGAGGGGGAGGAAGGGAAGGAGGGGAGATGAAGGAAGGGGAAGGAGGGAGAGGGAGGAAGGGGAAGAGGGGATGGGGAGGAAGGGAAGGAGGGGAGGGGGAGGAAGGGAAGGAGGGGAGATGAAGGAAAGGGAAGGAGGAGAGGGGGAGGAAGAGAAAGAGGAGAGGGGGAGGAAGGGAAGGAGGGGAGGGGGAGGGAAGGGAAGGAGGGGAGGATGAAGGAAAGGGAAGGGAGGAGAGGGGGAGGAAGAGAAAGAGGGAGAGGGGGAGGAAGGGAAGGCGGGGAGGGGGAGGAAGGGAAGGAGGAGAGATGAAGGAAAGGGAAGGAGGAGAGGGGGAGGAAGAGAAAGAGGAGAGGGGGAGGAAGGGAAGGAGGGGAGGGGAGGAAGGGAAGGAGGGGAGATGAAGGAAAGGGAAGGAGGAGAGGGGGAGGAAGAGAAAGGAGGAGAGGGGGAGGAAGGGAAGGAGGGGAGGGGGGAAGGGAATGAGGGGAGGGGGAGGAAGGGGAAGGAGGGGAGAGGGAGGAAGGGAAGGAGGGGAGATGAAGGAAGGGGAAGGAGGGGAGGGGGAGGAAGGGGAAGGAGGGGAGGGGGAGGAAGGGAAGGAGGGGAGGGGGAGGAAGGGAAGGAGGGGAAGGGGAGGAAGGGGAAGGAGGGGAGGGGAGGAAGGGAAGGGAGGGGAGGGGGAGGAAGGGGAAAGAGGGGAGGGGGAGGAAGGGAAGAGAGGGGAGGGGGAGGAAGGGAAGGAGGGGAGATGAAGGAAGGGGAAGGAGGGGAGGGGGGAAGGGGAAGGAGGGGGAGGGGGAGGAAGGGGAAGGAGGGGAGGGGAGGAAGGGGAAGGGAGGGAGGGGGAGAAGGGGAAGGAGGGGAGGAGGAGGGAGGGAAGGAGGGGGAGGGGGAGGAAGGGGAGGGAGGGGAGGGGGAGGAAGGGAAGGAGGGGAGATGAAGGAAGGGGAAGGAGGGCAGGGGGAGGAAGGGGAAGGAGGAGAGGGGGAGGAAGGGAAGGAGGGGAGGGGGAGGAAGGGAAGGAGGGGAGATGAAGGAAGGGGAAGGAGGGGAGGGGGAAGAACGTAGCATTCCTCTGTGGCTCTGGGCGTAGCGAGCTCTGGGATGGGCGTGGGGCGAAGCTTGTCAAGATGTGCACGTAACAAGGCTCGTGAAACGGGTATATAACCTCCATTAGCTCTAATAAACTATCGTCACTTGGAGTGTGATTGCTTCCCACGTCATAAAATACAGCATAAATACATTTATTCATAAAATGCAACATTATACTCATAAAACACATTATACTCATAAGATATATTATACTCATAAAACTCATTATACTCATGAAATACATTATACTCATAAATATAATAATGTATTGATATAGATACAACATTATACTAAAAAAAAATACATTATACTCATAAAATACAACATTATACTCATAAGATACATTATACTCATAAAATATATTATACTCATAAAACACATTATACTCATAAAATACATTATACTCATAAATACAAGAATATATTGATATAAATACAACATTATACTATAAAAAATACATTATACTCATAAAACACAACATTAAACTCACAAAATACAACATTCTGACATCCTCTGAAACCCCCCCCCATACATCCAAACCCTCGCCCCTCCCCTCCCTCACACCCTCACATCCAAGCCCCTCACAACCTCACAACCTCCCTCCCCCTCCCCCTCCCTCACATCCAAGCCCCCCCACAACCTCACAACCTCCCCTCCCGCCCTCCTCCTCCTCACATCCAAGCCCCTCACAACCTCACAACCTCCCCTCCCCCTCCCCCCTCCCTCACATCCAAGCCCCCTCACAACCTCACAACCTCCCCTCCCCTCCTCCCTCCCTCACATCCAAGCCCCTCACAACCTCACAACCTCCCCTCCCGCCCTCCTCCTCCCTCACATCCAAGCCCCCTCACAACCTTACAACCTCCCCCCCCCCCTCCCCCACACCCTCACATCCAAGCCCCCTCACAACCTCACAACCAACCTCACGAACCCCAAAATAAACAAAAAAAAGACAAACCCCACGCACGGTTATCACCTCACACATCCAAGCCCCCTTACAGCCTCACGAACCCCAAAATAAACCAAAAAAAAGACAAAACCCCACGCTAATCACCTCACAACCTCACAACCCCCCCAAAAAGACAAAACCCCACGCTAATCACCTCACAACCTCACGAATCCCCCCCCCCCCAAAAAAAAGACAAAACCCCCACGCACGCCCATCACCTCACGCCCGGCCTCACGAACTGGGTGCCTCCACGCAAGCAGCCCAAGCAACCCCAGGAGGCGGCGATCGTTAGCGAGCTCGCCCACAGCCTCCAAGAGCCACCGCGAGCCGCCCCGACTGACCTTCCGCGGGCGTCGGTCAGCGCGGCTCCCATTCGGTCCGAGGAGGAGTCCGGATACAATGGCCTGCTGGGCGGATTAGGGCCGGGCCGATTCGGAGGGATGTCTATCGGTCTGTCTGTTTAGTTGTCTGTCTAATCCCTTTCTCTCTCTCTGTCTTTGTCTTTCTCTGTCTCTGTTTCTGTCTCTGTCTCTGTTTTTATCTCTGTCTCTGTCTCTGTGTCTGTGTCTGTCTCTGTCTCTGTCTCTGTCTCTGTCTGTCTCTGTCTCTCTCTCTCTCTCTCTCTCTCTCTCTTTCACACACACACACACTTACTTATCCACTCTCAATCACTCACTCTTTCTCTGGCTAAGTCTGTCTGGCTGTATATATTTATCCCCTCTCTCTCTCTCTCTCTCTCTCTCTCTCTCTCTCTCTCTCTCTCTCTCTCTCTATATATATATATATATATATATATATATATATATATATATATATATATATATGTGTGTGTGTGTGTGTGTGTGTGTGTGTGTGTGTGTGTGTGTGTGTGTGTGTGTGTGTGTGTGTGTGTGTGTGTGTGTGTGTGTGTGTGTGTACATACACACATACATACATGTAGAAATGTACATGCTGATATATATAAAACAGTCATTTCTCGACTTGTAATACCGTGACATTGTACCTTCGAGACAGAAACCCGCCAGAAGTGTCTCTCCTCCTCCTCTTGTTATTCTTATTATTGTTATTATTCTCTTGTCTCTTCTTCGCCAAAGTTCGCGTCTGCCGTCCGGACAGAGTAAGCCCCCGCACGCGGATCCGGAACTTAATAGAATTTGACTCTTCTAATGCAAGCCAATTAGCTAGTGCTTGTCTGCGCCTCTTGCAACGGAGAGATGTTTAGGCAAATCTAGGCATTTCCTTGCTTCGCTCTCGCTGTTGTTTTCGAAGATCTTTCTTTCGTTCTTTTTTTTTATCTTATTTTTCGTTTTCGTTTTTTTGATACATTTCGTTGGTTTGGAATTTGCTGATGTTCTACGCATTGCAAGACAAGAAATTATATTTCATTTTGAGAATATTAAAGTTAAAGGATTAACTATTATCATGGTGTAAAATACAGCGCAAATATATATATTTGATAATATGAGCGAAATAAAAAGAGTGAGAGAGAGAGAAGGGACGCGAGGGAAAGAATGGATGTGAAGAAAAGACAGAGAGA
>NC_091579.1:30611090-30613590 GCF_042767895.1 Penaeus vannamei
AATTCTTCAAGTGTAAATTTTTTTATTGCATCAGTAACCCTATTGCATTGTGGAGGTATGTGCTTCTAGTTAAGTATCATTTTGGTTTTGCTTCTATTTATTTTGAGACTTTTTTTAGCGTTTGCACCTATACATCAAAGTTCTCTCAGCTTTGAAAAATATATTTGAATCCCCAAAAATAGATTTGAATCTAAAAAATATATTTGAATCCCCAAAAATATATTTGTCCCAAAAATATATTTAAATCCCCAAAAATATATATTTGAATCCCAAAAAAAATATATTTGAATCCCCCAAAAAAATATATCTGAATCCTAAAAAAATATATTCGAATCCCCAAAAATATATTTGAATCCAAAAAATATATTTAAATCCCCCCAAAAATATATTCAAATCCCCAAAAATATATTTGAATCCAAAAATATATTTGAATCCCCAAAAAATATATTTGAATCCCCAAGAATATATTTGAATCCCCATAAATTATATTTAAATCCCCAAAAATATATTTGAATTCAAAAAAATATATTTGAATCCCAGAAAATATATTTGAATCCCAGAAATGTATTAGAATCCCCAAAAATATATTTGAATCCCAAAAAATATATTTGAATCCCAAAAAATATATTTGAATCCTAAAAAATATATTTGAATCCCCCAAAAATATATTTGAAACACAAAAAAATATATTTGAATCCTAAAAAATATATTTGAATCCCAAAAAATATATTTGAATCCCAAAAAATATATTTGAATCCTAAAAAATATATTTGAATCCCCAAAAATATATTTGAATCCTAAAAAATATATTTGAATCCCCCAAAAATATATTAGAATCACAAAAAATATATTCAAATCCAAAAAATATATCTGAATCCCAAAAAATATATTTGATTCCCAAAAAATATATCTAAATCCTAAAAAAATATATTTGAATCCAAAAAATATATTTGAATCCATAAAATATATCTGAATCCTAAAAAAATATATTTAAATCCCAAAAAATATATCTAAATCACCCCCCAAAAAATATATTCAAATCCCCCAAAAATATATTAGAATCCCCCAAAAATATATTTAAATCCAAAAAATTATATTTAAATCCCCAAAAATATATTTAATCCCCCAAAATATACTTGAATCCCCCCAAAAAATATTTCAATCACGGTGACAAACGTAGATAGAAGCATACATAGTCGACAGACACTGAACTCGGATCCGATACGGAGTGGGTGTCTTATATTATATTATATTATATCATATTATATGTATGATGTGTACTATATGGTAATAAATGTCCCCAGATGATGGTAAATGCTTTCACGATTAAGATCACGTTTACGATGAAGGAACTAAATTTTATATACTTGGTAGTTCTTCATTCGCATTCAGACTATCTTGATCAGTAAATATTTATTCTCTGATTATCCTTATAAAAAAAAAAAAAAAAAAAAAAAAAAAAAAAAAAAAAAAAAAAACAGAGACTGTGACATACCAATTTTTTACCCTTTATTTATCGTTTTTTTTATGCTATCACTATTTGAATACAGATAATAAGTTTACTGTAGACGTATTTTTCCAATAAACTTAATATTATGCTCCGAATCAGAAGATCTGGTTATAAACGTATTTTTGGCACTGATTCATTGTATTTTATTCTATACATTAGTATATATTCTATACATATCATTGTAGATAGATTTACACGTCTATACACGTCACTAAAAGAAAATATGTCTACATCTTAAATAACATGATGCCAATCGTTCTCATTATCTGACTTTGTAATTTACAACTTTACAAATTTC
Organism: Penaeus vannamei; assembly: GCF_042767895.1. NCBI lineage: Eukaryota > Metazoa > Arthropoda > Malacostraca > Decapoda > Penaeidae > Penaeus > Penaeus vannamei. The sequence continues at coordinate 30,612,899 of NC_091579.1, forward strand.
CTTCGTTTTTGTACATCTTTTTATTCATCTTTCTATTCGTTTATCTTTTATCTATTCGCCTATTAATTCTTATTCAACCAATTATTCATCTCCTTAATTAATCGTCTATCTATTTCTTTCTTACTTATTGAGATATCTACATTTCAATCTATCTATCTATTTATTTACTTACTCATTATTTCATTAATTCATTTATTCATATTCATTCATTTATATCACAGCAAATAAAAATTATTCTACTGGTGACTTGCTCTCTGAATTCCATTGTCATTATATCATTCTTATTTCTAGGCATATTAAAGAAATACATGGAATCTAATCTAAACATATTATCAAGTCATGTTAAATCCCAATTTCCAGTGTTAATTTTAAGGATAGTGTCAGTTCTCCATGGATTTTTTAAGGGTGACACTGTCCGTGGGATAATTCAGCGAGTGTTGTACATTATATAGGCCTACATGAATTGTCTTAATTTGATTGTATCTTCTGTATGTAATTAGGAATCATTTATTAATTCAAGAATGACGTTTCTTGTGAGTCTCGGTATGATTTTTTTATCTTATTATTCTTATTATCATTGTTGTATCTTTATAATTTTCATAATCATTATATTATTGCCATTATTATCATTATCATAATTATTATCATCGTCATTATTATCATCGTTGTTGTTGTTACTATTATCATTATTA
>NC_091579.1:30641090-30648590 GCF_042767895.1 Penaeus vannamei
ACCATTATCACCACGAAACAATAGCCCCCATCTTCTCCTTAACGACCATTATCCCCATTATCCGATATCTAACTACCTATTTTCTCCTTTTTCCTAACAGCCTTGTTGGTGGTACTTTCGGGGAGCCTCTTGGACGCCCAACGACAATCCCTCAACCAGTTCATCAACGCCTTCAAGAGGGTGAGGCTCAATCTCGCGCCGACGGAGAGGTCCTTGAGGTCGTCGGCGACTTCGAGGTCGACGGGTGGAGGGGGAGGTCTGGGAGGGGGAGGGTATGGTGGAGGAGGAGGAGGGATGGGTGGAGGAGGAGGGGGTGGGTATGGTGGAGGAGGAGGAGGGATGGGAGGAGGAGGGTATGGTGGAGGAGGAGGAGGTATGGGAGGGGGAGGAGGGTATGGGGTGGGGGAGGGGGAGGAGTATGGTGGAGGAGGAGGGGGAGATATGGGAGGGGAGGGGGAATGATGGGGAGGGCGGAGGGTTATGGTGGAGGAGGAGGAGGAGGTATGGGAGGGGGAGGAGCAGGTATGGGAGGGGGAGGGTATGGTGGTGGAGGAATGGGAGGAGGAGGTGGAGGTGGATGGGTAGGAATAGATGGTGAGGGAATAGGAGGAGGAGGAGGAGGAACGGGTGGTGGAGGGGCAGGGCAGGAGGAGGTATGGGAGGGGGAGGGTATGGTGGTGGAGGGATGGGAGGGGAGGGGGATGGGTAGGAATAGATGGTCCCTGGACTATGGTGGAGGGATGGGAGGGAGGTGGAACAGGTAGTGGTGGAACAGGGGGAACAGGTGGAACAGGTGGTGGAAGGGTAGGGGGAGGAGAGATATGGGAGGAGGAGGGTATGGGTGGAGGAGGGATGTGGAGGGGAGGTGGAACAGGTAGTGGTGGGAACAGGGGGAACAGAGTGGAACAGGTGGTGGAGGGGTAGGGGGAGGAGGTATGGGAGGAGGAGGGTATGGTGGAGGAGGGATGGGAGGAGGTGGAACAGGTAGTGGTGGAACAGGGGGAACAGGTGGAACAGGTGGGTGGAGGGGTAGGGGGAGGAGGTATAGGGAGGGAAGGAGGAGTATGAGGTGGAGGAGGGATGGGAGGAGGAATGGAGAACAGGTAGTGGTGGAACAGGGGGAACAGGTGGAACAGGTGGTGGAGGGGTAGGGGAGGAGGGAGGATATGGTGGAGGTGGAACTGGTAGTGGAGGAACAGGTGGTGGAGGGGTGGGAGGAGGGATAGGAGGAGGAACAGGTGGTGGAGGAATAGGAGGGAGGGTGGAGGGAATAGGAGGAGGAGGTGGAACAGGTGGGTGGAGGAATAGGAGGAAGGAGGGCTGGAACAGGTGGTGGAGGAATAGGAGGAGGAGGTGGAACAGGTGGTGGAGGTACCGCAGGAGGAGGAGGAAGCGGAGCTGGTGGAGGAGGCGGAGGTACCGGAGGAGGAGGAGGAGGCGGAGGTACCGGAGGAGGAGGAGGAGCCGGAGGTACCGGAGGAGGAGGCAGTGGCGGCGGCGGAGGCTTAGGTAGTGGAGGAGGAGGCAGTGGCGGAGGTGGAAGTAGTGGAGGAGGAGGTACCGGAGGAGGCAGTGGCGGAGGCGGAGGAGGCGGAAGTAGCGGAGGAGGAGGAAGCGGAAGTACCGGAGGAGGCGGCGGCGGCGGCACGATGGGGTTCGCGGCCTCCATCCCCGGCGGCGGCGTGCCCGGCGATGACTACCCGCTCCTGGCGTCGATCCCCAACACGGGCTTCTCCTGCGTCGACAGGCTACCGGGCTACTACGGGGACCCTTCGCCCGACGCCCGCTGCCAGGTGAGGGGCCGTTGCTGTCTGTCTGTCTGTCTGTCTGTCTGTCTGTTGCTTGGTTATGGTGGTTCCTCTTCTATGTTATTCTTCTGGTTTTTCTTCTTTCGCTTTTTTTCTTCTTCTCTTTCTTTTTTCTGTTTTTTTTTTCTCTTTCTTTTTGTCTTTTCTTCCTCTTTGATCTTTCTTCTTTTGATCTTTCTTCCCTTGATCTTTCTTCACTTTCTCTCTTCTTTTTCTTTTTATTTCTTGTTTTTCTCTTTCTCTTTCTCCTTCTTTCTCCTCCTTCTCCTTTCCCTTCGCATTCTCACTCTCATCCTATTTCTCCTTCTCCTTTTCCTTCTCCTCCTTCCTTCTTTTTTTCTCTTTTCAATCATGTGTTTTGTGCTTGTTGGATTGTCAAGTTTTATCATCTTTATCCTTATTACTTTTTTAGGGTGAAATTCTTTTTTTCTTTGTAGAATTTACTCTCTCTCTCTCTCTCTCTCTCTCTCTCTCTCTCTCTCTCTCTCTCTCTCTCTCTCTCTCTCTCTCTCTCTCTCTCTATCTATCTATCTATCTATCTCTATCTCTATCTCTATCTATCTATCTATCTATCTATCTATCTGTCTGTCTATCTGCCTGTTAGATGGTCACACTGTCTGTCAGTCTATCTACTCATTTAATCGAATTTATTTTTATTTATTTATTTTTTTTTTACAATATATATAGTTTGTCTATCCATTTAATTGCCTATTTATCTATATGTCTCGATCTGTCTATCCATATGTCTTTCTATTTGACACCTACGCTGTCCCATCTATTATCATATGCTAGCTAAGCCATAAGATTCTCATCGTTGTTTTTAAAAAAATGATAAAGAAAATAAAAATAAAAAATAAATAATGATAATAATAATAAGTGTATCCATTATCTGCTCATCGCTCTCTTCATCTCTGCCTGTCTGTCTGTCTGTCTGTCTGTCTATCTCTCTCTCTCTCTCTCTGTCTCTCTCTCTCTCTCTCTCTCTCTCTCTCTCTCTCTCTCTCTCTCTCTCTCTCTCTCTCTCTCTCTCTCTCTCTCTCTCTCTCTCTCTCTCTCTCCCTCTCTCTCCCTCCCTCTCTCTCTCTCCCTCTCCTCCCTCCCCCTCCCTCTCCTCCCTCTCTCTCTCTCTCTTTCTCTCTCTATCTCTCCCTCACTCTCTCTCCCTCTCTCTCTCTCTCTCTCTCTCTCTCTCTCTCTCTCTCTCTCTCTCTCTCTCTCTCTCTCTCTCCCTCCCCTCCCTCCCTCTCTCTCTCTCTCTCTCTCTCTCTCTCTCTCTCTCTCTCCCTCCCTCCTCCCTCCCTCCCTCCCTCTCTCTCTCTCTCTCTCTCTCTCTCTCTCTCTCTCTCTCTCTCTCTCTCTCCCTCCCTCCCTCCCCCTCCCTCCCTCTCTCTCTCTCTCTCTCTCTCTCTCTCTCTCTCCCTCCTCCTCCTCCTCCCCTCCCTCCCCTCCCTCCCTCCCTCCCTCCCTCCTCCTCCCTCCCTCCCTCCCTCCCTCCCTCCCTCTCTCTCTCTCTTTCTCTCTCTCTGCTTCGTTCCAGGTCTTCCACATCTGCGAACGGCCGAACCGGATCCACTCGTTTCTCTGCCCGAACGGAACCATCTTCAGCCAGCAGTACTTCGTGTGTGTTTGGTGGTTCGACTTCGACTGTTCCACTTCCGACCAGTTTTACGTCCTCAACGAAGACATCGGGAAGGTTCCGGTGAATTCTGGTGGAGGAGGAGGAGGAGGAGGTGGAGGAGGAGGTGGTGGAGGAGGAGGACGAGGAGGAGGTGGGAGTGGAGGAGGAGGAGGAGGTGGGGGTGGTGGTACAGGAGGTGGAACTTTCGGTGGTAGGGGTGGTAGCGGAGCAGGTGGAGGAGGAGGAGGAAATGCTGGCGGTGGAGCCACTGTTGGTGGAGGAGGAAGAGGTACAGGTGGAGGAGGAGGAGGAGGAGGAGGTGGTACAGGTGGAGGTGGAGGAGGAGGAGGAGGAGGTACAGGTGGAGCAGGAGGCGGAAATTTCGGTGGTAGCGGCGGCAATGGAGGTGGTGGAGGTTCTCCCGGCGGAGGAGGTTCTGCTGGTGGAGGTAGTGGTGGCGGTAGCACTGGCGGAGGCGGCGCAGGAGGAAGCGGATCGCCAGGAGTAGTATTTCCCGGAGGCTCGGGCGGGGGCGGGGGCGGGGGCGGCGACCCCCCCACCGTCCCAGGCAGCCAGTACCTCCCCCCGGCAAGGTAACGCCCGTCTTAACTAGATGGTCGCTGCTGTTGAGTGAATCTTTTCCTCTCCAAATCTGGGTCAAGTTCATTTCTTATGATCGTTTGTCTGTTTGTGTTCATTTTCACTTTTCTATTGGGAGTAAAAGTATAGGAGTGTCTGTTAAACACAAACATGTACGCACATAAGGATACATTTTGTTTTCTTTAACTATGTTTGTGTTTCTTGATGAGTTCCAAAGGTCATAATTTTATTTCATTCCCATCGATACATTGTAATCATTCTATTGTGCATATATCTGTTCTTAGGAAATTATGTATTCACGTCTAAGGCTTTAAAAATGCTCCCAATTATGCTAATGATTGATAATAATTATCAAACATGTTAATGCTCTTAGTCCTTGTTAAATCCAACTTCCTAAATAAAATGTTTATCTCCCATCTCCGTCCCTTGTTAACCCCAATAAACATGAAACATCTCGCAGTGTTTTCATTCTCTCTTTTCCCGGAAATGACGTGACACGGGAGACGCATCGCTCGCTCGAAGAGACTCTGGCACATGACTGATTCTGACGCACGACTTGTGTGTGTCGCCGCCTCTCCGCGATCGGCGCCTTCTAATCGGGCTTCGTCTGTTTTCTGTTCTCTTTCTGGCTGTCTTTATTTCAGATCATCTCTATTCAGCTGTGCAGGTTGTCAGTCTACGTATAGCTACATATACATGTATGTACACACACACACACACACACACACACACACACACACACACACACACACACACACACACACACACACACACACACACATACATACACACACACACACACACACACACACACACATATATATATATATATATATATATATATATATATATATATATATATATATATATATATATATATATGTATGTATGTATGTATATGTGTGTGTGAATTAGCCCATCCATCTGTCTCTGTATATCTATTTGCCAACCTCTCTCGTCATATCATTTTTGATCATCAAATTCCACTGTACATGGATTTTTTTTTTTTTTTTTTGCCCCCCCCCCCTCCCCCTTTTTTCTTCTTCTTTTTTCTTCTTTTTTGTTCTCAGCTTTAAACATCCTTCTTGGAAGTTTAGATATTTATGTTCTAATGATCGTTACCTTGCCTCTTTTCAAACGTTTTTTCCTCTTCAGAATCACAAGAAATAATACTAATCAAAAAGGAAAAAAACGTTATTTCTCGTTTTTCTTGTTATTTGGCGTCTTATTATATATCATCATGTGAAGATTAATGTTATTATATTGTCTCACTGAAAGCACAAAAGCACAAAGGATATCACTATGTGTGTTGGTACTTGCAATTTCTCGTATCTGTTGCAATATTTTCTTTATCTGTGGCTGTGAGTTGTACACGAAGATCTGTCTCTTTTCTGGTGCATTCTCGTTCTCAACTCTTGCAACTAGATGGGTCAAGGTTGCATGGAATGTGGAATCGGAGGGGGGGGAGGTCACCTCTGATATTCACTCTCGTTTTGGTTGTATCCATTTGGGCTAAATATTTGTTGTTCTTTCTCTCTTAATACACTTTTTTCTCTCAGTCTCTCCCTCTCTCTTTTTTTTATTATTATCATTATCATCAATTTCTTTCTTTCTCTCTCTCTCTCTCGCCCTCTCTCTCTCTCTCTCTCTCTCTTCTTTCTTTCTCTCTCTCTCTCTCTCTCTCTCTCTCTCTCTCTCTTTCTCTCTCTCTCTCTTTCTCTCTCTCTCTCTCTCTCTCTCTCTCTCTCTCTCTCTCTCTCTCTCTCTCTCTCTCACTCTCTCTTTCTCTCTCTCTCTCTCTCTATCTCTATCTCTATCTCTCCCTCTTTCTTTCTCTCTTTCTCTCTCTCTCTCTCTCTTTCTTTCTCTCTCAAATACACCAATCCTGTTAAAACCTTCGAACCGGACACGCAACCAAGGCAACAATGATTTCTGCAAAGTACGAATAGAAAATAGCGTTATTTTTCCTTTTTTCTCCCCAACCTATAATCACCCCGATGATAAAATGGGTGATTCCGCTCTTCTCTCAGCCTGCCGTTCGCATCATCTCGAGAAACTCCCTGGCTTTCTTTGCATAATACGAAACACATTTTATATCCCCCCCCCCCCTGTGAAGAAGAGAGCGACACAGCTTTCACCATAGCAAGGGGCTGCACACATACACTTCAGGAAGCTGCTTCACGCTTGGGTAAGTGTTGTGTAACTTTAGCACTACCTACCGCCTTCACGACACATATATTGCCAGATGTACGACCCAAGAACGCCGGGCTATAATCTGAGGAGCCATAGAGCCACAGTTCGGGTGGAGTACCAGCAACCACCAAGCTAGGATTAATAACTTGGTGAGAGAGAAGGCCCCCCCCCCCAAAAAAAAAAAAAAAAAAAGTCCTTTGGTCATTTGCATAATTAATCTCCTTTATGCAGAAGCACCAGAATAAAGTTTTAATGAGTTCCAGTGATGCAACGAGACAACAACACAGAGATCCCCAATATTGTGAGAAATGCTTAAAACACGACTTGGAAACTGTGAAATCTCCTTCCCCCCTCCCTCCCCCACTTCCATTATTCCGAATAAAAGCACGGCCGGTGGCTCCCCAAGCATCACAAGCACCGTCACCTCCGCAAGCACAGGACCGACAGGAGACAGTTCTTAAGTTCTCAGACAAGGAAGTAGGACGCGTCGGCTGCGAGGACTTCCAGGATGTGCAAAGCATTTCGCCCACTCGTCCCTCTCCTCGGTAAGGAGGCTTCGAAGGAGGTGGAAGAAGGAGAGAGAGAGAGAAATGAAGATAATGCATGCTGGGAGAAGAAGAAGAAGAAGAGAGGAGAGGAGAATAGGAGAGATGGGAGTGCGAGGAAGAACATAATAATAACCATAGAGAGTTAACGGACACGGTGATGATAACAGAGATAAGCCCAGATCCATGGGCCGTTCACACATACATTTATATTTTGCAACTGCTGCGTTATCAGGCGAGTGATTTTTCACCAATATTGGCAATCACTGATTAGTTTATAGATTAAGTTTCACGCTGCTAATTAGCTATTTAATTGTTCCCCGCTCATGACGGCGCCCATCCAGCGGCGGCGCGAGTTGCCCGGGAAATTCAAATCGATGTTACGCGCGCGCTCTCTTCCTTATATGGATTATCACCGACCATGTGACAGATAAACTATCAAAATCCATCCGACTGTGTAATGTAAAAGTTTAATGATACCATAGAGATACCAATCAACTGTAATACTCAGTGTCCAGTTTCATATAAATGGAAATTATATTTTCCAATTTAGGTCCAATTCTCGCTTCGTTGGGCAGAGCTCGCCGGGATAAATGCAGATGGGAGAAGGGGAAAATAATTCCACAATGGATGGTATTTAATAGACATCTTTGCGGTGTCGCGTCTTGTTGAGAATTACGAATGATTGTGTAAAAAGGAAAACGTAATTTAATAGACATCTTTGTGGCGTCGCGTC
>NC_091579.1:30653590-30661090 GCF_042767895.1 Penaeus vannamei
CATGACATAATACGAGAGAGAAAGCCGCCAGCAAATGTCCCCGACAGCGTAACATATCTCATATCCTACAGCAGCTGCGATAAAGTATACTATGGTGAAATGGGACGTGTTTCGACGCCAGAATGAGCGAACCTCGAGCTTAGGTCCATACCCGCAGGACGACCAGCGCCATTCGTGGGTCATGGGGATATGTCTGAATGGTGGCCAGGTGGTTCGTCGGCTCAAGTCTCATACATGTATGAGACTTCCCCTGACCTGATATATAGATATATAGATAGACAGATAGCTAGATTGATATATGTGTGTGTATATATACATACAAAGTTCATCTATCTATCTAATTCTCTCTCTCTCTCTCTCTCTCTCTCTCTCTCTCCCTCTCTCTCTCTCTCTCTCTCTCTCTCTCTCTCTCTCTCTATATATATATATATATATATATATATATATATATATATATATATATATATATATATATATATATATATTTATATATATATATATATTTATATATATATATATATATATACATATATATAGGTATATATACATATACATATATATACGTACACACACACATATATATATCTATCACACACACACAGACACACACATACACACACACACACACACACACACACACACACACACACACACACACACACACACATATATATATATATATATATATATATATATATATATATATATATATATATATATATATATATGTATGTATGTATGTATGTATGTATTATATACATATACATGAATATATCATATACAAATGATATATATATAGATATAGATATATATAGATACATAAATAGATTTATATAGATACATATACATGTAGATTGATAGATAGATAGATAGGTGTGTGCGTGTGTTTGTGTGTGTGTATATATATATATATATATATATATATATATATATATATATATATATATATATATATATATGTGTGTGTGTGTGTGTGTGTGTGTGTGTGTGTAAAGAGAGTTCGAGGAAGAGAATTCCACGCATCCGCTGTGACCGACTGCATGAAACCCCCGATCATTTCAGGGTTTTCGTACAATCCCTAGTTTCACAAATTCCCTGTAACCTCCATATATATGTAGATAGATAGATAAACTTTCACTATCTACACGAAATGCTTACGGAATGTGGAACTTGTCTTTGAGAAATGTGCGAAGTCGAGTCTCTCTTGTTTTTTCAGAGTCTCCGTCGAACTGAAACTATTAGTCAGGTCCTGTCAGCAAGAGAATTCTTCCATGAGAGAGTTATTTTCATTTTCATCTTTGCCAGTTTGGTGTTGCAATTGCGACGTTGAAGAGAAGTAATAGAAGACGCAGACGACTCTTAACTTTAGATCTTATATGTGTATGAAATTTGCTATCAAGTGTTAAATAATGTCTACCCTTTCAGTTTTTTTTTTTTTTTTTTCTCTCTTTCTCGATATAATTTTATATAATATGATATAATATATATCGATATAATATAATGGATAGTTTTTAGTTTAATTATTGCATTGGATCTACAGTTAGCAACTACTAGATATAAACCTTGTTAAAGGAAAATTAGGAATGGAATTTACGAAATTTATGTATCTGATATCATAAGATTTTATATTAATTGAATAAGATTTTTTTTTTTTTGTTATTGCAGCTGTCATTTAGAATGTCTTCCTCAACTCGGTAGTGAAAAAAGCAACCTTTGTTCATTCTTCCTTTCATTCTCCTTATTTTCTTTCTTCTTTTGACACGATTATTTCCACCCTGACACTGATCATCCTCATGGCAGCGAATCACACTGAGTGACGTACATTAAAAAAAAAAAAAAAAAAAAAAAAAGTAATTCTATATCTACGTTAAACAAAAAAAAAAAAACAAAAAAAAACGCAAATGTATATCTACTTTACTCATCTACTTCCGTCCATTTGCGAGACGGAAACGCCGCCTTCGATATCTAATTGGCATTACAGAAATCAATTTCACCTGCAGGGAATGAAAGCAATTGGAGAGCAAAAGCCCCAATCAAGATTCTTTCAAGTGTGAATTGCAGATGTTGCAAAGGTAGATGATTCGTGGTGGTAAGAATCTAAAATCAGGTATTTGATTTTAATAGGACGTGCATTCTCTTCACCTTTGTAGTTGTCAGTGTAGATAAAACACGTAATTTGCTCCAGGTGTTCTCTTGTAGAATATTATCACTGCTTTATGATACGCATTGTAGAGCACGTGAATGTACCTGAATTACACGTATATTTTTGTATATTACAGTGCTGTCGAACATCTTTCACTCCAGCTCTACATTCTCTAAATACCTCCCTTCGCGTGCCAAGGAAAAAAAAAAAAAAAAAAACAGCTGATTTTAGTTCTGGTACAAACCTCAAGCCTCGCTATCATTAAAGCCTTTAATGACACGATGCCACCCCCCCCACCCCCCACCCACCCACCTGGAAGCCACGCCATTCACGAACACTTTCGTTTTCTTTTTTTTTTTCTTTCCATCGTATCTCCTTTCTTAAGAAGGCCCTTCCCTTCCCGCCCAACCCTCCCCTCCCCCCCAGACTCCCTCAACGCCCTTCCCCCTCACCCTCCCTAACCCCCTCCCTCACCCTCCCTAACCCCCCTCACCCTCCCTAACCCCCCCCTCACCCTCCCTAACCCCCCCTCACCCTCCCTAACCCCCCCTCACCCTCCCTAACCCCCCACCCCTCACCCTCCCTAACCCCCCTCACCCTCCCTAACCCCCCTCACCCTCCCTAACCCCCCCTCACCCTCCCTAACCCCCCTCACCCTCCCTAACCCCCCACCCCTCACCCTCCCTAACCCCCTCACCCCTCCCTAACCCCCCCTCGCCCTCCCTACCCCCCCTCACCCTCCCTAACCCCCCCTCACCCTCCCTAACCCCCACCCCACCCCACCAGGAGTATATATCACCCCGACGCCTCCTCGAAGACCCTCACAACCTTCCTTCGTCTCGTCTTCCTCCGTCATCGCCTCCTCCTGCGTCGTCGTGACTCGGGGCATCGGCCAAGGACGTCGCCATGAGTGCTAGGGTTCGCAGCGTCCTTATCTTGGGTAAGAAAAGGCGAAGGACTTAGAACGAAGACCAGAGCTTAGCGAAGGCGAAGGACTCTTAGAACGAAGACCAGAGATTAGCGAAGACGAAGGACTTAGAACGAAGACCAGAGCTTAGCGAAGGCGACGGACGGACCTAAGACCAGATCGAGGAGAGTTGTAACGTGTTGTGTTCGGTTGTACTCTTGACTTGACAGGCCAGTGTGTGTGTTACTGTGTGCGTGTCAGCTGTCTTATCCTTATCTGTCTAATCACGTCTGCCTGCCTGTCTGTGGGCTGCACCAATGACCTTTCAAAATCCCAAAATCCATCTACGGGAGTCTAGATCATACGCTTTTCCTGGAATTTACCCATTGCATAAAACGTATTTCATGCTCTCTCTCTCTCTCTCTCTCTCTCTCTCTCTCTCTCTCTCTCTCTCTCTCTCTCTCTCTCTCTCTCTCTCTCTCTCTTCTCTCTTCTCTCTTCTCTCTTCTCTCTTCTCTCTTCTCTTCTTTTCTCTCTCTCTATCTATCTATCTATCTTCGACCAAATCCACCTCCTTTTCATCCCTTCAGCCACGTTGTTTGCCGCGGGATCGTCCGTCAAGCTCGGCGACCTGGGCGGCGGCGGCGGAATCGGCGCAATCGGCGGTAGCGGCGGCGGAATTAGCGGAATTGGCGGAATTGGCGGAATTGGCGGTGTTGGCGGCGGAGGAGACTACTACCAGAGCAACAGCCAGGGAGCCGCCGGTGGACTCGGGGCTACTGGGTCTTCCGGGGGAGGGAGTTCCCTTACCCAGAATATCCCGGGCGTCCCTGGTCAGGATTACCCCGCCCTCACCAGCCCCAGCAGCGCCCTTAACACGGGCTTCACCTGCAGGAACCAGCGACTCCCCGGGTACTACGCGGACACGGCACCGTCAGTGGGTTGCCAGGTAGATCTCTGATTGTCTTTCGTTATGACTCAAACCTCTGATTTTCATTTGATTTAAGATTTCGCGGGATATTTGTCCAACTTGGTAAACTGTCTCACACTGAGGACGTCCGCCAGGTGTTCCACGTCTGCGAGAGGGACGGCCGCCAGCACTCGTTCCTGTGTCCCGTCGGCACGCTCTTCAGCCAGCAGTTCTTCGTGTGCGACTGGTGGTACAACGTGGACTGCTCCCTCGCCGCCCAGTTCTACTCGCTCAACGCCCTCGTCGGACAGGTGGGCGCGACCCTGGGTGGCAACAGTGGAGGGAGCTTCGGAGGGAACCTGGGAGGGAACCTGGGAGGGAACTTTGGTGGAGGGAACCTGGGAGGGAACCTGGGAGGGACCTTTGGTGGAGGGAACGACGGAGGGATCGGCGGTAACGTCCAGCCTCCTCCCGACAGTTACCAGGCGTCGGGGAAGTAACGCCAGGGGCCGCGTGTCCTGGTGTGGCTCGCCCTCCCTCCCTCCGCCGCGGCCTCGCCTGGGGGGGGGGGGGGGCGCACAGTCGCGTCGGGGTCCTTCTCCCGGAGGGCCGTCCGCGGGGTCAAGACCTGGCGCGGAGGAAAAACTGACATAAAAGCTCGTTCCGTCAATCTGGAGATCGTAGTTAATCTGTACTTGAGTAGTAATGTACATGTACAAGCACACGTACTAAGTCACCTCCACACCCACACATACAGGACATATTCACTCGCACACAAACGCACAGTGCAGCAAATTTACACACACACATGTATACACGTACATATAAGCGCATACCTGAATGAATACATTAATAAATGAATACGTACTGTATATGCAGATACACATGTGTATATATATGTGCACACACACACACACACACACACACACACACACACACACACACACACACACACACACACACACACACATACACACACACACACATATATGTATATATATATATATATATATATATATATATATATATATATATATATGCATCATTGTTTTCATTTAGATAGATAGATATATAGATTGACAGGGTTAGAAATAGACGTTTGAAAAACAATCACAATAATTTAAGTGCCAAATTGTACATTAATCACTGAAAACCATGTTTTTTTTTTTTTTTTTTTTTGCTAATAAATGCATGATCAGAATAATTTCTTGTTTTTAATTGATCTTCTTCCTCTCCCTCTCTCTCGGTATGAAAATAAAAGCATAAAATGATAAAGGAAAGAAAGAGAGAGAGAGAAAAAAAAAACGGAAATCGAGTCTTAGGTAAAAACTTCTTAAAGACGAAAATACTGTGATGGAGTTTTTCTTTGTTTCTCTCCTTTTTTTTAGATTTCTTGATAACGTCGATAATTAGTTGCGATGTTTTACTTGTTTCTTAAGAGAAAAAATCACAAGAATAATGAGATGTTACTCAGATACTATAACAAAAACAAAAAAAAGTGCTGTTGTTATTTATTATAATTTTCTGTCTCCTTTTCTTTTTATTACAATTTTCTAATAGCTTTTTTTATGACATTTGCTTACATTCACGACTTATTTCATAATATCAATTATTTATACACTCACAACTTAACGAACAATTTATACACTCACAACTTAACGAACAATTTATACACTCACAACTTAACGAACAATTTATACACTCACAACTTAACGAACAATGTATACACTCACAACTTAACGAATCACCAATCAAACTCCTCACAATCCCATCCCAAAGATTCAACCACCAAACGATCTCTCACAACCTATTTAACCCCAACGACTCCTTCACTCCCGCGTCCAGAGTCTCTCCGCCCTCGCCGTCGCCGAACAAACTGATTACGGATTCGGACGATTGATCCTCATTTTGGCGGCAGAGTTTAACGAGCGTTGGCGGAACGGCTCGCTGCGAGGGATGCCTCCGGGAACGTCGCCATGGCAACGGTTTAAAGTAAAAGAACGAAGGGAAGGAGGGATGGGGAGGGAGGGAGGGATGGGAGGGAGGGAAGGAGGGATGGGAAGGGAAGGAGGGAAGGGTGGGAGGGAGAGAGAGAAAGGTGGGAGGGAGAGAGGGATGGGGAGGGAAGGAAGGGTGGGAGGGAGGGAGGGAAGGAGGGATGGGGAGGGAGAGAGAGAAAGGTGGGAGGGAAGGAAGGGAGGGTGGGAGGGAGAGAGGGAAGGGTGGGATGGAGGGAAAGAAGGGTGGGAGGGAGAGAGAGAAAGGTGGGAGGGAAGGAAGGGTGGGAGGGAAGGAGGGAGAGAGGGAAGGAAGGAAGGAGGGAGAGGGAGGGAGGGAGGGAAGGGTGGGATGGGGAGGGAAGGAAGGTTGGGAAGGAGGGATGGGGAGGGAAGGAAGGGTGGGAGGGATGGGGAGGGAGAGAGGGATGCGAAGGGAAGGAGGGATGGGGAGGGAAGGAGAGAAGGAGGGATGGGGAGAGAGGGAAGGGTGGGAGGGAGGGTGGGAGGGATGGGAGGGAGGGAGAGAGGGAAGGAGGGATGGGGAGGGAAGGAGGGAAGGGTGGGAGGGAGGGATGGGGAGGGAAGGAGGGATGGGGAGGAGAGAGGGAAGGTTGGGAAGGAGGGATGGGGAGGGAAGGAAGGGTGGGAGGGAGGGAAAATGGTAGAGAATGAGATATATATGTATATATGTATGTGTATAAATATACGTATGTTTGGATGAGGGAAGGAAGGAGAAAGGAGAGGGTAGACGAAGGATGGGAGGGAGGGATGGGAAGGAAGCAGAGAGGGAGGAAGGGAAGGGAAGAAGAGAGGGAGGGAGGAAGGGAGGAAGTCAGTGAAAGAGGAAGAAAAAGAGGGGGAAGCAAGATACGAATGAGAATCAGCGGGTGAGGGAGAGGGAAATAAATAGAGAAGTAGGAAGGGATGGAAAGTAAGGAAGGGACGGAGAGAGAGAAGTATAGAAGGAGAGTGGGAGGGAGGGAAGAACGCTCGGGGGGGGGGGGGGTCCTGTTTGGGAGAGAATAAGCCAAAAGTCTGAATTGGGTTTACGTATGAAAGAAGTGGCGAGAATGACGATAGTTTATTGATAAAACTGGAAAGTTACAACAATAAATATAATAG
Organism: Penaeus vannamei; assembly: GCF_042767895.1. Classification (NCBI taxonomy): domain Eukaryota; kingdom Metazoa; phylum Arthropoda; class Malacostraca; order Decapoda; family Penaeidae; genus Penaeus; species Penaeus vannamei. The sequence goes on from NC_091579.1 coordinate 30,660,673, forward strand.
ATGCATACCTACATATACAAACAAGTAAACACACACACACGCACGTACACACACGTATGTATATGTATATACATATATATATATGTGTGTGTGTGTGTGTGTGTGTGTGTGTGTGTGTGTGTGTGTGTGTGCGTGTGTGTGTGTGTGTGTGTACACTTTCGGTCTGCCCCGAATTCGAATCCCGCCTGCTGGTGTCAGTCTGCCCGCGCTCACTCGCGGCTGAGCCGGCTGAGAGTGGCTGGACCGTTGCAGGACTCACATATATATATATATATATATATATATATATATATATATATATATATATGTATGTATGTATGTATGTATACATATCTATATATATACCTATACACATTTATATATATATATATATATATATATATGTATATATATATGTATATATATATATATGTATATA
>NC_091579.1:30673590-30676090 GCF_042767895.1 Penaeus vannamei
ATCACCCCTACCCTTATCCCCCATCATCACCCCTACCCTTATTCCCCCATCATCACCCCTACCCTTATTCCCCATCATCACCCCTACCCTTATTCCCCCATCATCACCCCTACCCTTATTCCCCCATCATCACCCCTACCCTTATTCCCCACCATCACCCTTCCCTTATTCCCCATCATCACCCCTACCCTTATTCCCCCATCATCACCCCTTACCCTTATTCCCCATCATCACCCCTACCCTTATCCCCCATCATCACCCCTACCCTTATTCCCCACCATCACCCCTACCCTTATTCCCCACCATCACCCCTACCCTTATTCCCCACCATCACCCCTACCCTTATCCCCCACCATCACCCCTACCCTTATTCCCCACCATCACCCCTACCCTTATCCCCCACCATCACCCCTACCCTTATTCCCCATCATCACCCCTACCCTTATTCCCCCATCATCACCCCTACCCTTATTCCCCATCATCACCCCTACCCTTATTCCCCATCATCACCCCTACCCTTATTCCCCATCATCACCCCTACCCTTATTCCCCATCATCACCCCTACCCTTATTCCCCCATCATCACCACCATCCCCTCTGCAGCACAAACACTCTCCTTACCAAATGTACTTGGTGTTGGAAGCCTCGTTGTGCCGCTGGACGAAGAAAGAGATGCCCTCGAACACCCACGTGACCCCCATCAGGACGAAGAGCTTCAGGTAGAGCGTGAACCTGCGGGGGAGGGCTTGGCTGAGTGGCTTTCATTGCTTTTTGTATTTGCATACAAGCTTGGATATACGTATGTGTATGTATGTATGCATGTGTGCGTATGCATGTATGTGTATGTGTATGTATATGTATATATATATGCATGTGTATGTATGTATGCATGTGTGTGTATGTATGTATATATGCATGTGTATGTATGTATGTATGTATACATATATATATACATATATATACATACTGTAAGTGGATTGATAGACATACAGACATATAAATAGAAAGGTAAATAAATACATAATCAGATATACAGATAAATAGACAATATATACGCATTAAACACACGCGCGCGCGTGTTCACACTCATACGCATACACATACATACACATACACACACAGATTTACATATATATATATATATATATATATATATATATATATATATATACAATATATATATTATATAAATATATATATACAATATATATATATATATATATATATATTATATAAATATATATATACAATATATATATATACAATATATATATATACAATATATATATATACATATATATATAAATATATATATATATAAATATATATATATACATATATATATAAATATATATATATATATATATAAATATAGATATATATATATGTATATATATATATATCTATATATATATATATATATATTTTTATATATATATATATATATATATATATATATATATATATATATAGAGAGAGAGAGAGAGAGAGAGAGAGAGAGAGAGAGAGAGAGAGAGAGAGAGAGAGAGAGTGAGTGAGTGAGTGAGTGAGTGAGTGAGTGAGTGAGAGAGAGAGAGAGAGAGAGAGAGAGAGAGAGAGAGAGAGAGATAGAGATCCCTCCAGTGAGTGAATGAGCTTCAGGCAGAAAAGAGACGAAGATCTCGTCGAGATGTGGAGGGCGTCTTGTGCGCAGAAGAGCGATCTTCAAGATATATAAATTATAGACTTAAAAAAAAGTGAAGAAGTCCGCGTCCAAAAGCTGTTCTCACACCATTATAATATATATATATATATATATATATATATATATATATATATATATATATATATATATATATATATATATGATGTGAGAAACATTGTGGCATGATTGCTCACTATTATTCATTGCATTTCTAAGCAAACCCGATTTCAATATACCCGCTGCAATTACCCTAACAAAAATACATTACATATATATATATATATATATATATATATATATATATATATATATATATATATATATATATATATATATATATATATATATATGATTAAAATGCACAACGACCATCTTCTCGCAACCCACACCCCACCCTCCCTACCCCTCCTCCGTACACCCTCCCCTACCCCCTACCCCCCCGACCCAAAACTACAAATAACACCAATATTCCTTGTTTTTCTTTATTTCTTTCTTTTTTTCTTTCCCGTCATTTTTTCCCTCAATGTATCATCCCCGAGAAAAGGAGATTCTATAGGAAAGGAAGCCGTTTATCGAGCGAAAAGTGACGAAATGAACGGAAGGTAGCAACAGAAATGTTCAAGAAGGGTGTGGAAGGTGCGCAGTTCGTGGCCTTGGTTAAGGGTACGAGGGAGAGGAAGAGGGAGAGGGAGAAGGAGAAGAGGGAGGAGAGGGAGAGGAGGTAGAGGGAGAGGGAGTGGAAGAGAAAGTGAGGAAGAGGGAGAAGGAGAAGAGGGAGGAGAGGAGAGGGAGAAGGAGAAGAGGGAGGAGAGGGAG
>NC_091579.1:30691090-30706090 GCF_042767895.1 Penaeus vannamei
AAATGATAATCCAAAGCAAAAAAAAAAAAAAAAAAAAAAAATCAAGCTAAAAAAAAATTGAGGCAAAATAAAGAAAACCAAACCAAACCAAAACAAACCGAAACAAAGCAAGACAGGACAAAACAGAGGAGCAAGATAGGGTAGGAGAGTCCTCGGCCCATGAATGCTTAATCATGGGTTCCCGCTCTCTACCTAGTTCCTGCGGCAGGAGCTGAGTTGGCAAAATAACTTGAAATTTGTGAGTAAAAGATGAATCATTCTTTGAATTGGGTAACCTTGTTTAGATCACTGTGACGCTTCTTATTTGATGGTGATAATGATGATGAAAATGATAATGATATTGATAAATAATTCTGATAATTATGGTAATAATGATGATGAAAATAATTCTGATAATTATGGTAATAATGATATTAATAAATAATTCTGATAATCATGGTAATAATGATGATGAAAATAATTCTGATAATTATGGTGATAATGATGATGAAAATGATAATGATACTGATAAATAATTCTGATAATTATGGTAATAATGATGATGAAAATGGTAATGATATTAATAAATAATTCTGATAATTATGGTAATAATGATTATGAAAATAATTCTGATAATTATGGTAATAATGATGAAAATAATTCTGATAATTAAGGTAATAATGATGATGAAAATAATCTTGATAATTATGGTAATAATGATGATGAAAATAATTCTGATAATTATGGTAATAATGATGATGAAAATAATTCTGATAATTATGGTAATAATGATGATGAAAATAATTCTGATAATTATGATAATAATTATGATGATTTTTATCTTCGGTTATTCTTTAATCTTTCTTCATAACTACATAATTGGTAAATAAAATATAAAAATAACGATAATCTCTCATGTTTAGGTGTTTAAGATTCCAATATTAAAATAATTTTCCATCCTTTCCGTTGTCCGTTAGATAAATCAATAAAAAATAGAACTTAAAAAATATAGAAAATCTTCACTCTATTCATGAGATTTCTTTTTGTCTCTCCAACGTCTTCTTATCGGCTCTTCCTTCATCCTCCTTCACCCCTTTCTCATCCTTCACCCCTCCCTCATCCTTCACCCCTTTCTCATCCTTCACCTCTCCCTCCTCCTTCACCCCTCCCTCCTCCTTCACCCCTCCGTCCTCCTTCACCTCTCCCTCCTCCTTCACTTCTACCTCCTCCTTCGAACCTCCTTCCTCCTTCGACCCTCCCTCCTCCTTCACCCCTCCCTCCTCCTTCACCCCTCCCTCCTCCTTCACCCCTCCCTCCTCCTTCGACCCTCCCTCCTCCTTCACCCCTCCCTCCTCCTTCACCCCTCTCCTCCTCCTTCACCCCTCCCTCCTCCTTCACCCCTCCCTCCTCCTTCGACCCTCCCTCCTCCTTCACCCCTCCCTCCTCCTTCACCCCTCCCTCCTCCTTCGACCCTCCCTCCTCCTTCATTCCTCCCTCCTCCTTCACCCCTCCCTCCTCCTTCACCCCTCCCCTCCTCCCTTCACCCCTCCCTCATCCTTCACCTCTCCCTCCTCCTTCACCCCTCCCTCATCCTTCAACCCTTTCTCATCCTTCACCCCTCCCTCCTCCTCCACCCCTGCCTCCTCCTCCACCCCTCCCTCCTCCTCCACCCCTACCTCCTCCTCCTACCCCACCCTCCTCCTTCACCCCTCCCTCCTCCTTCACCCCTCCCTCCTCCTTCGACCCTCCCTCCTCCTTCATTCCTCCCTCCTCCTTCACCCCTCCCTCCTCCTTCACCCCTCCCTCATCCTTCACCCCTCCCTCATCCTTCACCCCTCCCTCCTCCTTCACCCCTCCCTCCTCCTTCACCCCTCCCTCCTCCTTCACCCCTCCCTCCTCCTTCACCCTCCCTCCTCCTTCACCCCTCCCTCCTCCTTCACCCCTCCCTCCTCCTTCACCCCTCCCTCCTCCTTCATTCCTCCCTCCTCCTTCACCCCTCCCTCCTCCTTCACCCCTCCCTCCTCCTTCACCCCTCCCTCATCCTTCACCTCTCCCTCCTCCTTCACCCCCTCCTCCTTCATCCCTCCCTTCTCCTTCCCCCTCCCTCCTCCTTCACCCCTCCCTCCTCCTTCACCCCTCCTCCTCCTTCACCCCTCCCTCCTCCCTTCACCCCTCCCTCCTCCTTCACCCCTCCCTCACCCCTCACCCCCTCTCTCACCCTTCACCCCCTCCCTCATCCTTCACCCCTCCCTCCTCCTTCACCCCTCCCTCCTCCCTTCACCCCTCCCTCCTCCTTCACCCCTCCCTCCTCCTTCACCCCTCCCTCCCTCCTTCACCCCTCCCTCCTCCTTCACCCCTCCCTCCTCCTTCACCCCTCCCTCCTCCTTCACCCCTCCCTCCTCCTTCACCCCCTCCCTCCTCCTTCACCCCTCCCTCCTCCTTCACCCCTCCCTCCTCCTTCACCCCTCCCTCCTCCTTCACCCCTCCCTCCTCCTTCACCCCTCCCTCCTCCCTTCACCCCTCCCTCCTCCTTCACCCCTCCCTCCTCCTTCACCCCTCCCTCCTCCTTCACCCCTCCCTCCTCCTTCACCCCTCCCTCCTCCTTCACCCCTCCCTCCTCCTTCACCCCTCCCTCCTCCTTCACCCCTCCCTCATCCTTCGACCCTCTCTCATCCTTCCTTTTAACAGGATAAACTACGTCACAAGGGAAGAAATGTGTCTACCTGCACGTAAGCAGTTCAGAACCGGTTCCCCTTCCTGTTCTAGCTGTAGTTTGATCTGCAATTATGCTGATCTGGTGGTTAAGATTTCGTCCACGTTTTCCTAAATTGCAAGTCTGCGTTTATTTTTTCCTGTTTTTGTTTTTTTTTTAATTCTTAGTTATTCTTTTTATCTTTAAATAATTGCTCATTTTTTAATTCTTAGTTGTTCTTTTTATAATTGAGTAATAGCTTATGGTGAATGACATTTGTATTGTATTGACTCATTCCGCTCTTTTTTTAATTCTTAGTTATTCTTTTTATACTTTAAATAATCGTTTATGAGTGACATTTGTATTGCATTGACTCATTCCGGTTACGTCACGTATTCCGTCAATCTGAGATACATTCCACCTAATCTGCTTTGAACGTCCGGTGGCAGTTCTGAAACATGAGTCAACTTTATCAAATTGTATTAAAAAAAATACTTATGGACGAAATGTAGGATCTTTTACAAATCAGAGAGAGATGGGGAGAGGGAGGGAGGGAGGGAGGGAGGGAGGGAGGGAAAGGGAGAGGGAGAGAGGGAGAGAGAGAGAGAGAGAGAGAGAGAGAGAGAGAGAGAGAGAGAGAGAGAGAGAGAGAGAGAGAGAGAGAGACAGACAGACAGACAGACAGACAGACAGAGAGACAGAGACAGAGAGAAAGAGAGAAAGAGAGAGAGACAGAGAGAAAGAGAGAGACAGACAGACAGAGACAGCGAGAGACAGAAACAGAAACAGAGACAAAGCCTAAGTCAATACCCAATACAAAAGAAAAAACAAATATTCTTGAACCTCTAAACATCCAGCTGGTCCATTTTAAACCAGTGACTGAGGTTCTTGTCGCCTCCTCCCGGTTCCTCTCGCTCGAGGGCGCGGCGACACCTACAGTCTCCCTCCCTTTCCCAACTTTTTCCCATTTTCTTTGGAAGATCAGACCATCACAAAGAATGGGTACAGCTCACGTTTTTTTCCCTTTCCTTTCTTTCTTTTTTTTCTTTTTTTCCATCACAAAGAATGGGTACAGCTCACTTTTTTTTTTCCTTTCCTTTCTTCCTTTCTTTCTTTTTTATCTTTTTTTCCCCCGGAGTCGAGGAAAAATCCATGTTTATTGGATGGCTGAGATGCGATGGATTATTGGGAAAAAATTGTTTCTTCTCTCTCTCGCGCGCGCGCGTCCTCGTTCGCTCGATCGCTCGCTTTTTTCTTTCTGGTGTCTGTTTGTTTGTTTGTCTGTCTGTCTGTCTGGCTATCTATGTCTGTCTGTCTGTCTGGATATCTATGTCTGTCTGTCTGTCTGGCTATCTATGTCTGTCTGTCTGTATGGCTATCTATGTTTGTCTGGCTGGCTGTTCATCTATCTATGTTTGTCTGTCTGGCTATCTATGTCTGTCTGGCTGGCTGTTCCTCTATGTCTGTCTGTCTGTCTGGCTATCTATGTCTGTCTGTCTGTCTGGCTGTTTGTCTGTCTGTCTGGCTGTTTATCTGTCTGTCTGGCTGTTTATCTATATCTGGCTGGCTGTTTATCTATGTCTGTCTATTTGTCTGTCTGTTTGGCTATCTGTCTGTCTGGCTGGCTATATCTGTCTGTCTGGCTATCTATGTCTGTCTGTCTGTCTGGCTGTTTATCTATGTCTGTCTGTCTGGCTATCTATGTCTGTCTGGCTATGTCTGTCTGTCTGTCTGTCTGTCTATCTGTCTGTCTAGCTGGCTATCTATGTCTGTCTGTCTGTCTGGCTATCTATGTCTGTCTGTCTGTCTGGCTGTTTATCTATGTCTGTCTGGCTGTTTATCTTACTGTATACACAACTTCAGGGCGCGCATACACACACATGTACACACACACACACACACACACACACACACACACACACATACATAGATGCATACACACACAAACACACACACAAACAAACAAACACATACATGTCCATAAACACAAACAAACACATACACAAACATGAACGAACAAACACACATGCATGCCCATACACACACAAACAAACAAACACATACACATGCACATACACACATGACCAAACAAACACACAAACACACACACACACACAAAGACTGAAAAGACAAACACACACTCGAACGCCCGACACATATACATGTCAGAACTACCTCAATTGATTTTCAAAATATGTGTTCAAATTCGTGTAGTTAATAACAAACTAATAAAACTATGCCTTTAGTTCTATACAGGTATGTTGTTCTGTTAACTCAGGCTAAGTTGGGAGACAAGTTAGGTTGGGTTAGGTTAAGTTACGTGAGGTTCAGAGAATATATATTTAAGTTACGTTGGGTCAGGTCAAGTTTGGTTAGGTTAAGTTACGTGAGGTTTGGATCGGACAGATTTACGTTCGGTTAGGTTAAGTTACGTGACGTTCAGATCGGACAGATTTACGTTAGGTTAGGTTAAGTTACGTGAGGTTCAGATCGGACAGATTTACATTAGGTTGGGTTAAGTTACGTGAGGTTCAGATAGGACATATTTACGTTAGGTTAGGTTAAGTTACGTGAGGTTCAGATCGGACAGATTTACGTTCGGTTAGGTTAGGTTACGTGAGGTTCAGATAGGACATATTTACGTTAGGTTAGGTTAAGTTACGTGAGGTTCAGATCGGACATATTTACGTTCAGTTAGGTCAAGTTACGTGAGGTTCAGATCGGACAGATTTACGTTCGGTTAGGTCAAGTTACGTGAGGTTCAAATAGGACAGATTTACGTTAGGTTAGGTTAAGTTACGTGAGGTTCAGATCGGACAGATTTACGTTAGGTTAGGTTGGGTTAGCTGGCCCAGACTTGGTTTATTTTACGTTCAATTCGATTAGATTACTTAGACCAACATGATACACGTTTCAAGGCAAAATAAAGGCCGTTCTTGTTGAGTCAGCGATTTCGGAAAACATTGGTACCGGACGAATGGAAACGGAAAGACGTGAAAAAAAAGTTTTAGGAAGGCCTATCTCCAAACAACGGATTTAAATTATTCATTCTTCACTCTTCAGATTTAAATCATTCATTTTTCACTTTTCAGATTTAAATTATTCGTTCTTCACTCTTCAGATTTAAATCATTCATTCTTCACTCTTAAGATTTAAATTATTCATTCTTCGCTTTTCAGATTTAAATTATTCATTCTTCACTTTTCAGATTTATATCATTCATTCTTCACTCTTCAGATTTAAATCATTCATTCTTCACTTTTCAGATTTTAATTATTCATTCTTCACTCTTCACCTGTGAGTGTCGCCAGGTGGAGTTGAGTGACCCTGAAACGCATGAATGGGCGAAGCATGAGATCGTGGCGAACTATTCTCTTTCTTTCATTCTCTCTCCCTCTTCTCCTCTCTCTCTCTCTCTCTATCTATCTATCTCTATTTCTATCTGTATCTGTATCTGTATCTGTCTCTGTATCTGTATCTGTCTCTGTATCTGTATCTCTCTAGATAAATAGATAGATAGATAGATAGATAGATAGATAGATAGATAGATAGATAGATAGATAGATAGATAGATAGATAGATAAATAGATAGATAGATAGATAGATAGATAGATAGATAGATAGATAGATAGATAGATAGATAGATAGATAGATAGATAGATAGAATGAATAGATAGATAGATAGATAGATAGATAGAGATCTATCTCTATCTCTATCTCTCTCTCCCCCTCTTTCCCTCCCTCTCTCCCTCCCTTTCTGCCTCTCTCCCTCTCCCTCTCCCTCTCCCTCTCCCTCTCCCTCTCCCTCTCCCTCTCCCTCTCCCTCTCCCTCTCCCTCTCTCTCACTGTGTGTATGCGTGTGCGTGTGCGTATGCGTGTGCGTGTGAGCGGTGTGTGTGATGCTCAAGCCTCATGCTGTAAGTGAACCTATGACAGACAGACCGTGATTCTCCCAAAACCACACGTCTAATGAACTGTATCCCCCGCCCCCCCCCCTCCCCCCGCCCCCCCCCCTTTTTATCATTATCATAATCATCTTTATCCTGGCACTGCTAGCGTGTCGGAAGGGATAAGAGTGGTGGGGGGGAGGGGGGAGGGGGGGAGGGGATCGAGTATAGATTATAGTTAATGAAGTTAATCCTTTGGTCCAGCCAAGAGGGGAAAGAGGACCCCCCACCCCCCTCCTCCTCCCTCTCCCCTTCCTCTCCCTCCCGTAAGTATCGCCCCCCCTTATTTCTACCCTTCTTGCCTCATTTCTCTCTTTTCCCTCTCCCTCTCTATCTATCTATCTATCTATCTATCTATCTATTTATCTATCTATTTATCTATCTATCTATCTATATATATATATATGTATATATCCATCCTTATCTCTTTCTCTTTCTATCTCTCCCTCTCCTTTCCTCATTTCTCCACTTATCCCTTTTTCCTCTTCCAGTACTTTTTACCAGTCTCTCTCTCTCTCTCTCTGTCTCTCTGTCTCTCTGTCTCTCTCTCTCTCTCTCTCTCTCTCTCTCTCTCTCTCTCTCTCTCTATATATATATATATATATATATATATATATATATATATATATACATATATACATACATACATACATACATATATATAAATATATATATATATATATATATATATATATATATATATATATATATATATATATATATATACACACACACATATCTTTCCCTATCTCTTTCTCTTTCTATCCCTCTCCCTCTCCCGCTCTTTTCCTCCTTTCTCCACCTCTTCCTCTTCCCTCGATCACTACTTTTTGCCCGTCCACCGTCCCGTCCCGAGTGGCACCTGAGGCGGACCTGTTTTGAGTGCCAGATGTTAATGGACCAGGTGCCAGGGGGGGTGGGGGTGGGGAGGGGACGGGGGTGGGTGGGGCTAGAGAAAGGATTTTTCAGGGGGGAGGGGGAGGGAGGAGACGAGGGGGTGGGGCTAGAGAAAGGATTTTTCAGGGGGGAGGGGGAGGGAGGGGACGGAGGGGGGTTGGGCTAGAGAAAGGATTTTCAGGGGGGAGGGGAGAGGGAGGGGACGGAGAGGGGTGGGGCTAGAGAAAGGATTTTTCAGGGGGGGAGGGGGGAGGGAGGGGACGGAGGGGGGTGGGGCTAGAGAAAGGATTTTTCTGCTTTGTTTTTGTCTTTATCGGTTTCTCTTCTTTGTTTTTATTATCGTCTTTATCGATACGTAATTCATGTGCATGAGTAATGTTATTGTTATTGTAGTTGTTATTTTCGTAGGAGTGTTGCCTATGTATTCCTCATTATCATAACTGTTTTCACTATCATCACCATAACCGACACCATCACCATCATCATCAAAATTATCATTATCATTACCATTATCACCATCATCATCTTCATAATCATATTTATCATCACCAACATCATCATCATTCTCATCACCATCATCATCATCATCATCATCATTATCATCCCTATCATTATCACCATCATCATCATCATTATCATCCTTATCATTTATTACAGTCGTAAAAATCACCATTATGAGTCATACCCTTTTATCACCATCCCAATTGCCTTCTGCCACATGCAACAAACTGCTATTATCTGCAACAACAAAGTGACTTGCAAGTGCGACTGTTAAGTGCAAAGTCACTCTCTACACAGACCAGATGACGTGTGTGTGTGGGGGGGGGGGGGTGGATGTGTGTGTGTGGGGGGGTGGATGTGTGTGTGTGTGTGTGTGTGTGTGTGTGTGTGTGTGTGTGTGTGTGTGTGTGTGTGTGTGTGTGTGTGTGTGTGTGTGTGTGTGTGTGTGTGTGTGGGTGTGTGGGTGTGGGTGTGGGTGTGTGCGTGTGCGGGTGTGTGTGCGTGTACGTGTACGTGTACGTGTACGTGTACGTGTGCGTGTGCGTGTACGTGTGCGTACGTGTGCGTGTCCATGTATGTGTGTAAACAAACAAATGAACAACTGAATACTGGAAATAAAGTAAAACACACACAAACACACACACACACACACACAGAGCCATCCTTCGCCTCTGCCTTCATTTGCATCTCTCTTTCCTCCCACAACAACACGGGGGAGAGACCTCGACCTCTCATCTCCCTTTGGTGTATTTACCACTTAAGGGGGAAGGGGAGGGGGGAGGGGGGTGAAGGGGAACAGGGCCGGGGGAGGGAGGGGAGAGTGGGGGTGAAGAGGGGAGAGATGGGGGTGAAGGGGAACAGGGCCGGGGGAGGGGAGGGGGAGGGGAGAGTGGGGGGGTGAAGGGGAACAGGGCCGGGGGAGGGGAGGGGGAGAGTGAGGGGGACAGGGCCGGAGGGGGGGAGACTGGGGGAGGCAAGGGGGTGAAGGGGAAATGGGGAGGGAGGGAGGAAATGGTGGGATATAAGGAAGAGGGAAGGAGTGTGGGGAAAATGAGGGAGAGAGGAAGGAGGAGGAGAGAGAGGGGGAGGCAAGAAATATCAGGAGGAGGGAAGGGGGTGAGGGGAAATTTGGGAGAAAGGGGCGAAGCGATAAAGGGAAGGAGTGAAGAAAAATATAAAAAAAGAAGAGAAGGGAAGAAATAGAATAGCAGGATGAGGGAGGTAGGGAGAGGGGATAAAGGAGGAGGTAAGGGGTGAGGAGAAATGGGGAAGACAGATGAAAGAATGCAAGGAAGAAGGAAGAAAGGGAAATGAAGAAAGAGGAGGTGGCAGGAGAGAAGAGAGAGTGAAGGAATATAAGGAGGAGAGAGAAGATAAAAAAAAGGACATAGCGATGACAGGACGAGGGGAAATGAGAGAGTAGGAAGAAGACGAGGTAGAGGGGGAGAGAAGGGGGGAGGGAGACAGGAGGGAGTAGGAGGTATGTGGGCAAACAAGGGGAGATGAAGGGAGTCTTTCCCCACCTCTACGTGCTGAGCAATTCGCTTGCGGGATATAGGGGGAAAGAGGGAGAGGAAGAGGGAGTTAGGGAGGAAGGGGAGGGGCGAAGGAGGGAAGGGAGGAAGGGAGGGAGGGGGAAAGGAGGAAGGAGGGAGAAGAGGTTTGCAGAAAGAGGGGAGGCGGGAGGGATTGGCGACGGAGGAAAAGGGGAATAGGGAGAAGGGAGGAAGGGGGAAAGGGAGGAAGAGAGGAAGGGGGAGGGAGGAAGGGGGAAGGGGAGGGGGAAGGAGGGAAGGGAGGAAGGGAGGAAGGGAGGAAGTGGAGGAAGGAGGAAGGGGGGAAGTGGAGGAAGGAGGGAAGAGGGTAAGGGAGGAAGGAAGGAAGGGAGGAAGAGAGGAAAGGAGAAGGTGACGAAGGTGACGAAGGAGGGGAGGAAGGAAGGAACGAAGGGAGGAACGGGGAGTAGAGAGGACAGGCTAGGGGTGAGGGGAACGGAGCTGAGGAGAGAGTACGAGCAGTTAAGTAAATGGAGTGAGGTTAACGAGGGAATAACGAGACGGCCAGCGGGGTAAACGAGCGGTACTTACGAGGACTTGGGCTTGGCTTTTCACTGTACATATAGACACATACTTACCGCGAGGGACACAAAACATACATACGCAGTAATACAGACAAAGATGTGTGTATGGGGGGGTGATAGAGACAGAGAGAGAGAGAGAGAGAGAGAGAGAGAGAGAGAGAGAGAGAGAGAGAGAGAGAGAGAGAGAGAGAGAGAGAGAGAGAGAGAGAGGGAGGGAGGGAGGGAGAGGGAGGGAGAGAGGAGAGAGAGGAGAGAGAGGAGAGAGAGAGAGAGAGAGAGGGACAGAGAGAGAGAGAGAGAGAGAGAGAGAGAGAGAGAGTGTGTGTGTGTGTGTGTGTGTGTGTGTGTGTGTGTGTGTGTGTGTGTGTGTGTGTGTATGTGTGTGTGTGTGTGTGTGTGTGTGTGTGTGTGTGTGTGTGTGTGTGTGTGTGTGTGTGTGTGTGTGTGTGTGTGTGTGTGTGTGTGTGCGTGTGCGTGTGTGTGTGTGCGTGTACTTGTGTGCGTCCGTCTGTGCGTACGACACTATTTCATTTTTAATTCTCTATCGCTACATCTATTCTTACATCTACATCTATATATATATTCTGTCCTTTTTTCCGCACCAGTTCTTCCCAAACTATTTTTCTTCCACCGATCGGATCATCCCAAAAAGACCCCACGAAGAATAAAGTTTATTCATCCCCGATCCATAACGTGATTCTCGCTCGCCCACAGACTTTCTCTTGACCTCAAAGACAACGACCAAGTAATGGAGTCTTTCTTTAAGACGAACAATGGATTTCTGCAACGAGTAACATTGACCACGAGCCTTGCAATGCCGTTTCGCACGTGCCAATCACGTCGGGGTTTTTTCGTATAATCCCAAAATCATAGGTATTTGCTGGTCGCTAACTTTAATCATCTGTACTAAAGAGCAAAGGTTTTGTTTATGTCGCGACGTAATGTTATAAACTGGTGTGTATATGTTCATACGTACATTCAGCTATAGATATATATGTATGGATGGATGGATGTGTATGTGTATATGTAAGTGTTATATATGTATGTGTGTACACACACACGCGCGCGCACACACACACACACACACACACACACACACACACACACACACACACACACACACACACACACACACACACACACACACACACACATACACACACACATACACACACACATACACACACACACACACACACACACACACACACACACACACACACACACACACACACACACACATATATATATATATATATATATATATATATATATATATATATATATATATATATATATATGCGGACCCAGCAACGATACAAGCATCTTCGCAGGTATTACAGCCGGCAATCATGCTGCACCGCCTTGCAATTGCGCGCCCAGCTGATCCTCCGCCGTTAGACAGGCCACGTCGCGATCTGCAGTCCACCCGCGTCAGGCAGAGGAGGGCGTCGTCAGCACCCCCAGCTGCGTCGCCGACAGACAGGGAGGCAGAAGCGAGCACGGCGAAGGGACCTGTGCTTGCGGACGTCCCCCTAGGAGCCGCTTTCTCTCACACCCACGCCCCACCTCCTTCGGCTTTCCCTCCTTCCTCCAGCTCCTTCGGCTTTCCCTCCTTCCTCCAGCTCCTTCGGCTTTCCCTCCTCCCTCCACCACCGCCCCCATTCCCTCCACCCCCACCCCCATTCCCTTCGGCTTTCCTTCCTCCCTCCACCCCCACCCCCACCTCCTTCGGCTTTCCCCTCCCCCCACCTCCTTCGGCTTTCCCTCCTCCCTCCACCCCCACCCCCACCTCCTTCGGCTTTCCCTCCTCCCCCTCCCCTACCCCCATCCCCGTCGGCTTTCCCTCCTCCCTCCACCCCCACCCCCGCCCTTCCAACCCTCCCCCCACCGCCTTATCTCCACCGAAATTCGCCCGGGAGGACACGGCGTCCATCCTCGCTCACCTTATCCCGGGGGTCGCCATTAAGGGAGCGCCGCGCCCCCGCCCCCCCCCCCCCCCCGCCTCTCGACCTGATGGCACGGGGTCCGGGGGGGCGCGTGGGGGTCCCCTTGAGGCCGGTCGACGGGTGATAGGGACGCGGCGACAGGGAGAGCTTCGCCAGGACTGCGTGTAATGAGGGCATATCCGGCCATTAGTATGCATGAGATGGACGCGCCGCCACGGTTGAACCCAATCCGAGGGGGTGGGGGGTGTGAGGGAGGGGGGGGAAGGAGGGAGGGTAAGGGGGGAAGGAGGGAGGGTGAGGGGGCAGGAGGGAGGGTGAGGGGGGAGGGTAAGGAGGGTGACACTGGGGTCGGGGGTGAGGGGGCAGGAGGGAGGGTGAGGGGGAGGGTAAGGGGGGTGACACTGGGGTCGGGGGTGAGGGGGGGCAGGAGGGAGGGTAAGGAGGGTGACACGGGGTGGGGGTGAGGGTAAGGAGGGTGACACGGGGGTGGGGGTGAGGGTAAGGAGGGTGACACGGGGGTAGGGGGGTGGGGGGTAAGGGGGTGACACGGGGGTGGGGACGAGGAGGGAAGGCGAGGAAGGGAGGAAAGAGGTAAATGGGGAGATAGAGAGATAGACAGACAAAGAAAGAAGAGAGAGAAAAGGCAGAAATGACTCATAAAGTAACACAAAAGAGAGAGGAAAAGGAGACTGAGACAAGTGATACAAAAGAGAGAGAAAGATAAAGAGATAGAAGTAGAGAAAAACAGAAGGAGAAAATGAGAAACGGAGAGAAGAGGGGAAACGGAGGGTAATCAGGAGATAAGGGGAAACAGACCGGATATCTGACTGGACGAGGCGTGAAAACGTACATACATACATACATACACGTACATACATATATGCATACATACACACATGCACGTATATACAAATATACATACATACACAAATGCACGTACATACACATATACATACATGAATACATATATATACATACATACATACTTATATAAATACATTTATACATACATACACATACATTTTTATATATACATGCACGCACACACATACATACATATACACATACAAACATGCGTACATTCATGCTTATATATATATACTTATCCACATACATACATACATACATACATACATACATACATACATACATACATACATATACACATACATACATATATGCACGTACATACACACATACGTACACACATACATGCACGTACATCCACTCGCTCCCCCAAACTTTCTCTCTGTACGTGCACATATTCCGGTAATGACTAAGATCATTATTCCAAGAAAACCTTTGACTTGAGGAAAAAAAAATGATCAGAAGCAAGAATCTCGAAAATAAAAATAAAAAATAAAGAAAAAAATAAAATAAAAAAAGGGAGAAGTATTGAAGAGAAACGAAACATGACGTGGATAACGAAAGCAATGATGGTTTTACACAGGTTTTGAAGGTGTGTTTGCATTTGTCTGTCTGTGTGGACGTGGACGTGACTGTATCACATGCTTATACGGTGTGTGTGTGTGTGTGTGTGTGTGTGTGTGTGTGTGTGTGTGTGTGTGTGTGTGTGTGTGTGTGTGTGTGTGTGTGTGTGTGTGTACATACATACATATATATACATATATATAGATACACACTCACACACACACACACACACACACACACGCACACACATACACACACACACACACACACACACACACACACACACACACACACACACACACACATATATATATATATATATATATATATATATATATATATATATATATATATATATATATATATATATATATGCATATATGTATACAAATATGTATACAAATACACAAATACACAAACACACACACACATACATATACATATACATAAATATACTCATAAATCTTATATGATTTATGTTACGCAACCATAAAAAATAGTTTATCCGCTTCTTCAGCATCCTCATAAATAATGCCAAGACAGGCTGTCATGTTGCATAAATCAGCTCATTCCACCCTAACCCTTTCTACCATCAACTCCCCCCCCCTTCCCTCCCCTCCTCTCCCATCCCGCCTTTCTACCATCAACTCCCCTCCCTTCCCTCCCCTCTCCTTCCCTCCCGCACCCTCTTTCCTTTCCCTTCTTCTCCTCTCACCCTTCTCTCCTCCTCTATCCTCTCCTCTCCTATCCTCTCCCCTCTCTTCCTTCATCACTCTTCCCCCATTCCCTCACCCCTCTCCTCTCCTCCCCCATCCCCTTCCCTTTCCCTTCTCCTCTCCCATCCCTCTCCTCTCACCTCTCTCTTCTCTCCTCCCCATCCCTCTCCCCTCACCCCTCTCCTTCCCACTCCCCTCTCCCCTCTCCTCCCCCTTCCCACTCCCCTCTCCTCTTCCATCCCACTCCCCTCACCCCTCTTCCCATCCTCCCTCACCCCTCTCCCCTCTCCTCCCCCACCCCTCTTCTCTCTCTCTCCCTATCTTCTTCCTCCGCTTCTCTTCCTCTTCCTCGGTTCCTCGGGCAACGTTCTTCTCTCGCCCAAAAAAAAGGAATAAAAAAAAGACAAAAATAAATAATACAAATATGATTTTTTCCTTTTTTGAGTGAGGTACAAAGTACTCCGGGAGCCACGACCAGATTTCCTAAGACCATTTTCAGATTTTCCACTTTTTTATAGCTGAACCAGTCTTCCCTGAGTAAACACTTGAGTCTACCCTCTCTCTCTCTCTTTCCCCTTCTCCTCTTTTTCCCCTTCCTCCCTCCCCTCTCTTCCTTCTACTTTCCTCCCCTCCTTTTGAGTCCCCTTCCCTCTTCCGCTCTCCACTCCTCCTTCTTGGATCTCTCCCTACTCTCCTCTCCTCTCCCCTTCCCTCACCCTCCTTCCCCTCACCTTGTCCCTCCCTTCCCCTCGCCTCACTGCCTTACCCTCTCCCCTCACCTCACTTCCTCAACCCTCTTTCCTCTTCC
>NC_091579.1:30716090-30718590 GCF_042767895.1 Penaeus vannamei
TTTCGTTTTTTTTCTCGTCGTTTCGCGTTTTTTTCTCGTCGTTTCGCGTTTTTTTCTCGTCGTTTCGCGTTTTTTTCTCGTCGTTTCGCGTTTTTTTCTCGTCGTTTCGCTTTTTTTTCTCGTCGTTTCGCGTTTTTTCTCGTTTCGCGTTTATTCTCATTAATTCGCGTTTTTTATTCATTATTCAACGTTTTTTCTCGTCGTTTCGCGTTTTTTTTCTCGTCGTTTCGCGTTTTTTCTCGTCGTTTCGCGTTTTTTTTTCTCGTCGTTTCGCGTTTTTTTTCTCGTCGTTTCGCGTTTTTTTTCTCGTCGTTTCGCGTTTTTTCTCGTCGTTTCGCGTTTTTTTCTCGTCGTTTCGCGTTTTTTCTCGTCGTTTCGCGTTTTTTTTCTCGTCGTTTCGCGTTTTTTTCTCGTCGTTTCGCGTTTTTTTTCTCGTCGTTTCGCGTTTTTTCTCGTCGTTTCGCGTTTTTTTCTCGTCGTTTCGCGTTTTTTCTCGTCGTTTCGCGTTTTTTCTCGTCGTTTCGCGTTTTTTCTCGTCGTTTCGCGTTTTTTCTCGTCGTTTCGCGTTTTTTCTCATTAATTCGCGTTTTTTATTCATTATTCAACGTTTTTTCTCGTCGTTTCGCGTTTTTTTCTCGTCGTTTCACGCTTTCCGATGACTTACTATCACAAATGTTAGAAACTGCAACAACTAACATTTTTGAACGACCCTCATCAAAACATATCCACGAAGAACATTTAATTTGTTCACATATATATAAGAATCCGCAGAGAAGAATCACGCAGAATTGAAGAATCCGCGAAGAAGAATCACATCACGAAAAAATTAAGAATCCGCAGAGAAGAATCAGACCGCGAAAAAATTAAGAAGAATCACACGTCAAAAAATACAAGAATCCGCAAAGAAGAATCACATTACGGAAAAAAAATAAGAATCCGCGAAGAACAATCACATCTCGAAAAAAAAAAATTAAGAATCATGAGAAGAATAAAAAGAATCCGCGAAGAACAATCAGATCTCGAAAAAAAAAAATAAGAATCATGAGAAGAATTAAAAAAAAAAAAAATAAGAATCATGAGAAGAATAAAAAAAAAAAAATACAAGAATCCTGAGAATGAAAAAAAAAAAATAAGAATCACGAGAAAAAAAAAAAAAAAAATTACAAGAACCCGCCCCCCTCTCGCCCGCGCCCTCAAGACCCACCTCGTGATGGAAGGCCACCTCGGGCTTCGATCTCGCGGGCTCGCAGCTCATCCCGGACATGCTGAAGACCTGGTCGATCCCGCAGCACATCGGGACCTCCACCAGGGGCTCAGCAGCGTCGGGCGTGAGGGGCGCCTTCTCCTGCACGAGGCTCGAGGACCTTCTGCTGTTGCTGCTCTCCGTCTGCACCGTGGTCTGGGTCGCGGCCGCTGACACCGCCGCCAGCAGGAGCGTCAGCAGGTGGAGCCGAGCTGACATGTTGATGGGTCTGGAAGGGTGAGATGATGGGAGTGACATCGGGGTGGATAGCCATCAGAATAGTATATTATATGCGAATGGAGTGAATAGTAACTAATAATAACTAATGTCACTAATAGTAACAAACGTAATGGATTATGAGTGAATGACGTCACTAATACTGACAATCATAATAGATTATGTGCGAATGACGTCACTAATACTAACAAACGTAATGGATTATGAGCGAATGACGTCACTGATACTAACAAACGTATAGGTATTTTGTCCGAATCCTTCACTGAGTGACCTTGCTTTACCGTTCACACTGCCGTTCACACTGCCGTTCGCAATCGTGATTCAGTACGTTCAAGTAAATCCCCAAAAACGTCAAAGGAACGCCCACCCAACCCGTAAGTACAAGCCGTTCCTCCCACATTAGCGCACCTGCCACGCCGCTTCCAAGAACGAGATGTGGACATGACAGACACCGAATGACACGGGAAGGACCTGCCCGGATGACGTGAGTGTAAGAACGTTTGATGACAAGAGTACACACAAACATAGGTACACATCATAAATATACAGACGCACATACCTACATACACACGCAAGCCCGCAGACTAAAAAAGACGAAGAAATAGACATAATAAGTGTCCAATAAACAAGAGAAAGAGTAAATAAACAAGGCAGGTAAACAAAGACATCCCACATCCTTCTCCAGACATCCCGGCGAAGCGAGACCGTGACGTCATCCTGAGTCATGGAGTCTATCTCGTCAAACCGCAACGGAGGAAATCCTTAAATCCTGTTAAAATGACTACACACACTATACTCCCGCCGGACTTGCATGGCTACTCCGTTTTCCTTTCATGTCTCTCTTCGTCTTTTCATTATGGAGAGATGGAATAAAAATGATGACAATCAAAAAAAAAATATGTCGATATTTTTCGTATTTTCAACTCTAAGTCAAGATTGCATAGGGACGATTTGAAAGGACGTGTTATATCAGAGGGCAAGAGGTATTTTAAGGTATGTAATTTGCCCCAATCAATAACC
>NC_091579.1:30728590-30731090 GCF_042767895.1 Penaeus vannamei
CTCTCTCTGTATATATTTATGTGTGTGTGTGTGTGTGTGTGTGTGTGTGTGTGTGTGTGTGTGTGTGTGTGTGTGTGTGTGTGTGTGTGTGTGTGTGTGTGCGTGTACATATATATTTCTGTCTAACTCTATGTTTAATTCTCTCTCTCAAAAAAACACTCATAGAGCCATGAAAAAAAAGCTGAAGAGCCACAGAGCTACATAGAGCCGCAGAGAACTGTCAGCACACGACGAGCTGACCTTAGGACGCGCACCATACAAGTACCGTGTTAATGGCTCAGTGGGGCGCGGGCACGGAGAGGCCCCACAATACGTCCGGTTGTCTTCTTACACTTTCACTAAACCAGTTTTTTTTTTTGCTTCTTTAATCCATTTACTGGTTTGGCATGACGTGTACCTGTAGGAAGCATCGTGTTATTTATAATTGACTCGCTCTTTTATATCTATATTTATCTACTTACTGCTGATGATATTGACTTTATTTTGGGGGTAAAGATTTTAAAAAAAGGTTAATTTTGAGCTTCTGGTCTTTTCTTGGATGTTGATTCGACGAGCTATGAAAGGTTTCTGGTTTGCAACCTTGACTCGAACGGATATCAATTGCAGGGTTTCAGAGTGGGCGGCATCACCTAGCACCAAGCAATATCTCCATCTTTGCAATATCTCCAACTTTGCAATATCTCCATCTTTGCAATATCTCCAACTTTGCAATATCTCCAACTTTGCAATATCTCCAACTTTGCAATATCTCCAACTTTGCAATATCTCCAACTATGCAATATCTCCAACTTTGCAATATCTCCAACTTTGCAATATCTCCAACTTTGCAATATCTCCAACTTTGCAATATCTCCAACTTTGCAATATCTCCAACTTTGCAATATCTCCAACTTTGCAATATCTCCAACTTTGCAATATCTCCAACTTTGCAATATCTCCAACTTTGCAATATCTCCAACTTTGCAATATCTCCAACTTTGCAATATCTCCAACTTTGCAATATCTCCAACTTTGCAATATCTCCAACTTTGCAATATCTCCAACTTTGCAATATCTCCAACTTTGCAATATCTCCAACTTTGCAACAAGTGCCAATCACTAGGCTAGTAATTGGTGAGGTAATCTTTGTATGTATATTAGAAATCTGATTGTGTCTCTGCGCAATTTATCTAAGATTAAAGCATCCTGGACACAAGGTGAGTCCTTCTAATCAAACTATGTAATATGTGAACATGTACAATCGCTGCATCTTTAAAAAAAAAAAAAAAAAAAAAAAAAAAAAAAAAAAAATGCGATAAAAAAGCAAGAACTTTTTCCTTCTCCCATGACGTTGGTTCTGCGGCTCAGATCAGGAGGAAGGATTGAGGAACAGGAGGAGGTAGAAGAAGAAGAAGAGGGAGAGGAGAGAAAAATTCAGTTTCTCTCCTTTTCATTATCTTTTGTTTCGTTTCGTGATCTCTTGATTTCGGTTCTGACACGGAAGTCGTTGTGAGCGTAAAATTGATGTTAGAATTTTCTAAATAACTTCTACTTTGCCATCGGGGATATAATGACCATTATAATTATCATAAATAATAAATAAACAAATAAATAAAATAATAATATATAATTAACAAATAATATATCAATGAATAATAAATAATATATAATTAAACAATATATCAATGAATAATAAATAATAAATAAATCTAATAATACATAATAATTAATAAACAAATAAATAAATAAATATAATAAATAGATATCATAAGAAATAAGAAATAATAAAAATAATAAATAAATATAAGAATAAATAATAAACAAATAAATACAACAATAAATGATAAACAACAAATATATATAATCATTATCGAAACCCTTTACACATGCTTCATAGTCTCCATCCCTCGCCCACCACCACCAGCGTCGCCACAAAACAAAGGCGCAGCGACGACCCACCTCGAACCCGAATTCCCAGGGTCATGGGCCTTTCCCGACGATGACCCTACCTTGCCGTGCCCACTCCTACCCCCCCCCCCTCTCCCTCTCCCTCTCCCTCTCCCTCCTCCTCCTCTTCAGCAACTCCTCCCCTCCCTCTCACCCTCCTCCTCCTCTTCAGCAACTCCTCCCCTCCCTCTCCACCACCCTCCTCCTCCCTCTTCAGCTTAACTCCTCTCCCCTCTCCCTCTCACACCCTCCCCTCATCGTCTTCACCAACTCTTTCTCCCCCACCCTGTCCAGCCTTTTCCCCTTCCCCACTATCCCTCCACTTCTCCCTTTTCTTCCCCTAACTCTTTCCTCTTGTTGTTATTCTTTCCCCTCTTCTTCTTCTTCTTCTTCTTCTTCTTCTTCTTCTTCTACCTCCTCCACCTCTCTCCACCTCCTCAATTGTCCTTCCCCTCCCTCCCTCCCCAACACCTCCTCCCTCTTCCTCCTCCCCCCCTCCCTCTTCCTCCCTCCTCCTTCCTCCCTCCTCCCCACCACCTCCCTCCTCCCGCCTCTTCCCCAACAACTCCCTCCT